>NW_026894124.1:0-190339 GCF_032452875.1 Bos javanicus | reverse complement strand
TGCGTGATTCCTGCCTGCTCAGTCCGTGAGTATTGCCTGCTGAGTTGCGTGATTCACTGGCTCAGCTCCATGATTGTGCCTGCTGAGCTGCGCCGTTCCTGACTGCTAGCTTCTTGCTTATTGGCTGCTGAGCTGCCTGATTCCTGCCTGCTCTGCTTCTTGATTATTGCCTGCTGAGCTGCGTGATTCCTGCTTGCTCAGCTCCAGGATTATTGCCTGCTGAGCTGCGTGATTCGTGCCTGCTCAGCTCCTTGATTACTGTCTGCTGAGCTGCGTGATTCCTGCCTGCTCAGCTCCAGGAGTATTGTCTGCTGGGCTGCAAGATTCGTGTCTGCTCAGTCACGGGTGTCAAGCCTGCTGAGTCACGTGTTTAGAGTCTGCTTAGCCACTTAATGGCAGTCTGCTCAGCTCCTTGATTTTTGCCAGCTGAGCTGCGAGATTCGTGCCTGCTCAGCTCCTTGATCTTTGCCTGCTGAGCTGAGTGATTCCTGCCTGCTCAGCTCCATGAGTATTGCCTGCTGAGCTGCATGATTGGTGTCTGCTGAGCTGCACCATTTGTGTCTGCTGAGCTGCACCATTGGTGTCTGCTGAGCTGCCCAAATTGTGTCTGCTCAGTCACGGGTGTAGAGCCTGCTGCGTCACGTGTTTAGAGTCTGCTTAACCACTTCATTACAGTTTGCTCAGCTCCTTGACGATTTCCTGCTCCTCTCCGTGATTAGTGCCCTCTTAGCCAAGTGATTAGTGCCTGCTCAGCTCTTTGATTATTGCCTCCTGAAGCACGTGATCAGTGCATGATAGCCACGTGATCAGCGCCTCTCAGTCACGTGATCAGCGCCCCTCAGTCACGTGATCAGCGCCTCTCAGTCACGTGATCAGTGCCTCTCAGTCACGTGATCAGTGCATGCTCAGTCACGTGATCAGTGCCTCTCAGTCACGTGATCAGTGCCTCTCAGTCACGTGATCAGTGCATGCTCAGTCACGTGATCAGTGCATGCTCAGCCACGTGATCAGGGCCTGCTCAGTCACGTGATCAGGGTCTGCTGAATCAAGGGATTAGCGCTTGCTCAGCTGCATGCTTAATCCCTGCTCAGCTGCCTGACTCGTGCCTGATCAGCTGTGTGATTAGTCCCTGCTCAGCTGCGTGATTAGTGCCTGCTCAAGACCGGGTTAGGAGCCGGCTGAGTGACGTGATTAGAGTCTGCTTAGCCACTTCATTACAGTCTGCTCAGCTCCATGATTATTGCCTGCTAAGCTGCGTGATTCCTGCCTGCTCAGCTCCTTGATTATTGCCTGCTGAGCTGCGTGATTCCTGCTTGCTCAGCTCCATATTTATTGCCTGCTGAGCTGCGTGATTCCTGCCTGCTCAGCTTCTTGATTATTGCATGCTGAGCTGCGTGATTCCTGTTTGCTCAGCTCCATGATTATTGCCTGCTGAGCTGCGTGATTCCTGCTTGCTCAGCTCCATGATTTTTGCTTGCTGAGCTGCATAATAAGTGCCTGCTCAGTCCCCAGAGAGGAGCCGGCTGAATCACGTGATTAGAGTCTGCTTATCCAGTTCATTACAGCCTTCAGCTCCAATTATTATTGCCTGCTAAGTTGCGTGATTCCTGCCTGCTCAGGTCCGTGAGTATTGCCTGCTGAGTTGCGTGATTCCTGCCAGCTCAGCTCCATGATTATTGCCTGCTGAGCTGCGCGATTCCTGACTGCTAGCTTCTTGCTTATTGGCTGCTGAGCTGCCTGATTCCTGCCTGCTCTGCTTCTTGATTATTGCCTGCTGAGCTGCGTGATTCCTGCTTGCTCAGCTCCAGGATTATTGCCTGCTGAGCTGCGTGATTCGTGCCTGCTCAGCTCCTTGATTACTGTCTGCTGAGCTGCGTGATTCCTGCCTGCTCAGCTCCAGGAGTATTGTCTGCTGGGCTGCAAGATTCGTGTCTGCTCAGTCACGGGTGTCAAGCCTGCTGAGTCACGTGTTTAGAGTCTGCTTAGCCACTTAATGGCAGTCTGCTCAGCTCCTTGATTTTTGCCAGCTGAGCTGCGAGATTCGTGCCTGCTCAGCTCCTTGATCTTTGCCTGCTGAGCTGAGTGATTCCTGCCTGCTCAGCTCCATGAGTATTGCCTGCTGAGCTGCATGATTGGTGTCTGCTGAGCTGCACCATTTGTGTCTGCTGAGCTGCACCATTGGTGTCTGCTGAGCTGCCCAAATTGTGTCTGCTCAGTCACGGGTGTAGAGCCTGCTGCGTCACGTGTTTAGAGTCTGCTTAACCACTTCATTACAGTTTGCTCAGCTCCTTGACGATTTCCTGCTCCTCTCCGTGATTAGTGCCCTCTTAGCCAAGTGATTAGTGCCTGCTCAGCTCTTTGATTATTGCCTCCTGAAGCACGTGATCAGTGCATGATAGCCACGTGATCAGCGCCTCTCAGTCACGTGATCAGCGCCCCTCAGTCACGTGATCAGCGCCTCTCAGTCACGTGATCAGTGCCTCTCAGTCACGTGATCAGTGCATGCTCAGTCACGTGATCAGTGCCTCTCAGTCACGTGATCAGTGCCTCTCAGTCACGTGATCAGTGCATGCTCAGTCACGTGATCAGGGTCTGCTGAATCAAGGGATTAGCGCTTGCTCAGCTGCATGCTTAATCCCTGCTCAGCTGCGTGACTCGTGCCTGATCAGCTGTGTGATTAGTCCCTGCTCAGCTGCGTGATTAGTGCCTGCTCAAGACCGGGTTAGGAGCCGGCTGAGTGACGTGATTAGAGTCTGCTTAGCCACTTCATTACAGTCTGCTCAGCTCCTTGATTATTGCCTGCTGAGCTGCGTGATTCCTGCTTGCTCAGCTCCATATTTATTGCCTGCTGAGCTGCGTGATTCCTGCCTGCTCAGCTTCTTGATTATTGCATGCTGAGCTGCGTGATTCCTGTTTGCTCAGCTCCATGATTATTGCCTGCTGAGCTGCGTGATTCCTGCTTGCTCAGCTCCATGATTTTTGCTTTCTGAGCTGCATAATAAGTGCCTGCTCAGTCCCCAGAGAGGAGCCGGCTGAATCACGTGATTAGAGTCTGCTTATCCAGTTCATTACAGCCTTCAGCTCCAATTATTATTGCCTGCTAAGTTGCGTGATTCCTGCCTGCTCAGGTCCGTGAGTATTGCCTGCTGAGTTGCGTGATTCCTGCCAGCTCAGCTCCATGATTATTGCCTGCTGAGCTGCGCGATTCCTGACTGCTAGCTTCTTGCTTATTGGCTGCTGAGCTGCCTGATTCCTGCCTGCTCTGCTTCTTGATTATTGCCTGCTGAGCTGCGTGATTCCTGCTTGCTCAGCTCCAGGATTATTGCCTGCTGAGCTGCGTGATTCGTGCCTGCTCAGCTCCTTGATTACTGTCTGCTGAGCTGCGTGATTCCTGCCTGCTCAGCTCCAGGAGTATTGTCTGCTGGGCTGCAAGATTCGTGTCTGCTCAGTCACGGGTGTCAAGCCTGCTGAGTCACGTGTTTAGAGTCTGCTTAGCCACTTAATGGCAGTCTGCTCAGCTCCTTGATTTTTGCCAGCTGAGCTGCGAGATTCGTGCCTGCTCAGCTCCTTGATCTTTGCCTGCTGAGCTGAGTGATTCCTGCCTGCTCAGCTCCATGAGTATTGCCTGCTGAGCTGCATGATTGGTGTCTGCTGAGCTGCACCATTTGTGTCTGCTGAGCTGCACCATTGGTGTCTGCTGAGCTGCCCAAATTGTGTCTGCTCAGTCACGGGTGTAGAGCCTGCTGCGTCACGTGTTTAGAGTCTGCTTAACCACTTCATTACAGTTTGCTCAGCTCCTTGACGATTTCCTGCTCCTCTCCGTGATTAGTGCCCTCTTAGCCAAGTGATTAGTGCCTGCTCAGCTCTTTGATTATTGCCTCCTGAAGCACGTGATCAGTGCATGATAGCCACGTGATCAGCGACTCTCAGTCACGTGATCAGCGCCCCTCAGTCACGTGATCAGCGCCTCTCAGTCACGTGATCAGTGCATGCTCAGTCACGTGATCAGTGCCTCTCAGTCACGTGATCAGTGCCTCTCAGTCACGTGATCAGTGCATGCTCAGTCACGTGATCAGTGCATGCTCAGCCACGTGATCAGGGCCTGCTCAGTCACGTGATCAGGGTCTGCTGAATCAAGGGATTAGCGCTTGCTCAGCTGCATGCTTAATCCCTGCTCAGCTGCCTGACTCGTGCCTGATCAGCTGTGTGATTAGTCCCTGCTCAGCTGCGTGATTAGTGCCTGCTCAAGACCGGGTTAGGAGCCGGCTGAGTGACGTGATTAGAGTCTGCTTAGCCACTTCATTACAGTCTGCTCAGCTCCATGATTATTGCCTGCTAAGCTGCGTGATTCCTGCCTGCTCAGCTTCTTGATTATTGCCTGCTGAGCTGCGTGATTCCTGCTTGCTCAGCTCCATATTTATTGCCTGCTGAGCTGCGTGATTCCTGCCTGCTCAGCTTCTTGATTATTGCATGCTGAGCTGCGTGATTCCTGTTTGCTCAGCTCCATGATTATTGCCTGCTGAGCTGCGTGATTCCTGCTTGCTCAGCTCCATGATTTTTGCTTGCTGAGCTGCATAATAAGTGCCTGCTCAGTCCCCAGAGAGGAGCCGGCTGAATCACGTGATTAGAGTCTGCTTATCCAGTTCATTACAGCCTTCAGCTCCAATTATTATTGCCTGCTAAGTTGCGTGATTCCTGCCTGCTCAGGTCCGTGAGTATTGCCTGCTGAGTTGCGTGATTCCTGCCAGCTCAGCTCCATGATTATTGCCTGCTGAGCTGCGCGATTCCTGACTGCTAGCTTCTTGCTTATTGGCTGCTGAGCTGCCTGATTCCTGCCTGCTCTGCTTCTTGATTATTGCCTGCTGAGCTGCGTGATTCCTGCTTGCTCAGCTCCAGGATTATTGCCTGCTGAGCTGCGTGATTCGTGCCTGCTCAGCTCCTTGATTACTGTCTGCTGAGCTGCGTGATTCCTGCCTGCTCAGCTCCAGGAGTATTGTCTGCTGGGCTGCAAGATTCGTGTCTGCTCAGTCACGGGTGTCAAGCCTGCTGAGTCACGTGTTTAGAGTCTGCTTAGCCACTTAATGGCAGTCTGCTCAGCTCCTTGATTTTTGCCAGCTGAGCTGCGAGATTCGTGCCTGCTCAGCTCCTTGATCTTTGCCTGCTGAGCTGAGTGATTCCTGCCTGCTCAGCTCCATGAGTATTGCCTGCTGAGCTGCATGATTGGTGTCTGCTGAGCTGCACCATTTGTGTCTGCTGAGCTGCACCATTGGTGTCTGCTGAGCTGCCCAAATTGTGTCTGCTCAGTCACGGGTGTAGAGCCTGCTGCGTCACGTGTTTAGAGTCTGCTTAACCACTTCATTACAGTTTGCTCAGCTCCTTGACGATTTCCTGCTCCTCTCCGTGATTAGTGCCCTCTTAGCCAAGTGATTAGTGCCTGCTCAGCTCTTTGATTATTGCCTCCTGAAGCACGTGATCAGTGCATGATAGCCACGTGATCAGCGCCTCTCAGTCACGTGATCAGCGCCCCTCAGTCACGTGATCAGCGCCTCTCAGTCACGTGATCAGTGCCTCTCAGTCACGTGATCAGTGCATGCTCAGTCACGTGATCAGTGCCTCTCAGTCACGTGATCAGTGCATGCTCAGTCACGTGATCAGTGCATGCTCAGCCACGTGATCAGGGCCTGCTCAGTCACGTGATCAGGGTCTGCTGAATCAAGGGATTAGCGCTTGCTCAGCTGCATGCTTAATCCCTGCTCAGCTGCCTGACTCGTGCCTGATCAGCTGTGTGATTAGTCCCTGCTCAGCTGCGTGATTAGTGCCTGCTCAAGACCGGGTTAGGAGCCGGCTGAGTGACGTGATTAGAGTCTGCTTAGCCACTTCATTACAGTCTGCTCAGCTCCATGATTATTGCCTGCTAAGCTGCGTGATTCCTGCCTGCTCAGCTTCTTGATTATTGCCTGCTGAGCTGCGTGATTCCTGCTTGCTCAGCTCCATATTTATTGCCTGCTGAGCTGCGTGATTCCTGCCTGCTCAGCTTCTTGATTATTGCATGCTGAGCTGCGTGATTCCTGTTTGCTCAGCTCCATGATTATTGCCTGCTGAGCTGCGTGATTCCTGCTTGCTCAGCTCCATGATTTTTGCTTGCTGAGCTGCATAATAAGTGCCTGCTCAGTCCCCAGAGAGGAGCCGGCTGAATCACGTGATTAGAGTCTGCTTATCCAGTTCATTACAGCCTTCAGCTCCAATTATTATTGCCTGCTAAGTTGCGTGATTCCTGCCTGCTCAGGTCCGTGAGTATTGCCTGCTGAGTTGCGTGATTCCTGCCAGCTCAGCTCCATGATTATTGCCTGCTGAGCTGCGCGATTCCTGACTGCTAGCTTCTTGCTTATTGGCTGCTGAGCTGCCTGATTCCTGCCTGCTCTGCTTCTTGATTATTGCCTGCTGAGCTGCGTGATTCCTGCTTGCTCAGCTCCAGGATTATTGCCTGCTGAGCTGCGTGATTCGTGCCTGCTCAGCTCCTTGATTACTGTCTGCTGAGCTGCGTGATTCCTGCCTGCTCAGCTCCAGGAGTATTGTCTGCTGGGCTGCAAGATTCGTGTCTGCTCAGTCACGGGTGTCAAGCCTGCTGAGTCACGTGTTTAGAGTCTGCTTAGCCACTTAATGGCAGTCTGCTCAGCTCCTTGATTTTTGCCAGCTGAGCTGCGAGATTCGTGCCTGCTCAGCTCCTTGATCTTTGCCTGCTGAGCTGAGTGATTCCTGCCTGCTCAGCTCCATGAGTATTGCCTGCTGAGCTGCATGATTGGTGTCTGCTGAGCTGCACCATTGGTGTCTGCTGAGCTGCCCAAATTGTGTCTGCTCAGTCACGGGTGTAGAGCCTGCTGCGTCACGTGTTTAGAGTCTGCTTAACCACTTCATTACAGTTTGCTCAGCTCCTTGACGATTTCCTGCTCCTCTCCGTGATTAGTGCCCTCTTAGCCAAGTGATTAGTGCCTGCTCAGCTCTTTGATTATTGCCTCCTGAAGCACGTGATCAGTGCATGATAGCCACGTGATCAGCGCCTCTCAGTCACGTGATCAGCGCCCCTCAGTCACGTGATCAGCGCCTCTCAGTCACGTGATCAGTGCCTCTCAGTCACGTGATCAGTGCATGCTCAGTCACGTGATCAGTGCCTCTCAGTCACGTGATCAGTGCCTCTCAGTCACGTGATCAGTGCATGCTCAGTCACGTGATCAGTGCATGCTCAGCCACGTGATCAGGGCCTGCTCAGTCACGTGATCAGGGTCTGCTGAATCAAGGGATTAGCGCTTGCTCAGCTGCATGCTTAATCCCTGCTCAGCTGCCTGACTCGTGCCTGATCAGCTGTGTGATTAGTCCCTGCTCAGCTGCGTGATTAGTGCCTGCTCAAGACCGGGTTAGGAGCCGGCTGAGTGACGTGATTAGAGTCTGCTTAGCCACTTCATTACAGTCTGCTCAGCTCCATGATTATTGCCTGCTAAGCTGCGTGATTCCTGCCTGCTCAGCTCCTTGATTATTGCCTGCTGAGCTGCGTGATTCCTGCTTGCTCAGCTCCATATTTATTGCCTGCTGAGCTGCGTGATTCCTGCCTGCTCAGCTTCTTGATTATTGCATGCTGAGCTGCGTGATTCGTGTTTGCTCAGCTCCATGATTATTGCCTGCTGAGCTGCGTGATTCCTGCTTGCTCAGCTCCATGATTTTTGCTTGCTGAGCTGCATAATAAGTGCCTGCTCAGTCCCCAGAGAGGAGCCGGCTGAATCACGTGTTTAGAGTCTGCTTATCCAGTTCATTACAGCCTTCAGCTCCAATTATTATTGCCTGCTGAGTTGCGTGATTCCTGCCAGCTCAGCTCCATGATTATTGCCTGCTGAGCTGCGCGATTCCTGACTGCTAGCTTCTTGCTTATTGGCTGCTGAGCTGCCTGATTCCTGCCTGCTCTGCTTCTTGATTATTGCCTGCTGAGCTGCGTGATTCCTGCTTGCTCAGCTCCAGGATTATTGCCTGCTGAGCTGCGTGATTCGTGCCTGCTCAGCTCCTTGATTACTGTCTGCTGAGCTGCGTGATTCCTGCCTGCTCAGCTCCAGGAGTATTGTCTGCTGGGCTGCAAGATTCGTGTGTGCTCAGTCACGGGTGTCAAGCCTGCTGAGTCTCGTGTTTAGAGTCTGCTTAGCCACTTAATGGCAGTCTGCTCAGCTCCTTGATTTTTGCCAGCTGAGCTGCGAGATTCGTGCCTGCTCAGCTCCTTGATCTTTGCCTGCTGAGCTGAGTGATTCCTGCCTGCTCAGCTCCATGAGTATTGCCTGCTGAGCTGCATGATTGGTGTCTGCTGAGCTGCACCATTTGTGTCTGCTGAGCTGCACCATTGGTGTCTGCTGAGCTGCCCAAATTGTGTCTGCTCAGTCACGGGTGTAGAGCCTGCTGCGTCACGTGTTTAGAGTCTGCTTAACCACTTCATTACACTTTGCTCAGCTCCTTGACGATTTCCTGCTCCTCTCCGTGATTAGTGCCCTCTTAGCCAAGTGATTAGTGCCTGCTCAGCTCTTTGATTATTGCCTCCTGAAGCACGTGATCAGTGCATGATAGCCACGTGATCAGCGACTCTCAGTCACGTGATCAGCGCCCCTCAGTCACGTGATCAGCGCCTCTCAGTCACGTGATCAGTGCCTCTCAGTCACGTGATCAGTGCATGCTCAGTCACGTGATCAGTGCCTCTCAGTCACGTGATCAGTGCCTCTCAGTCACGTGATCAGTGCATGCTCAGTCACGTGATCAGTGCATGCTCAGCCACGTGATCAGGGCCTGCTCAGTCACGTGATCAGGGTCTGCTGAATCAAGGGATTAGCGCTTGCTCAGCTGCATGCTTAATCCCTGCTCAGCTGCCTGACTCGTGCCTGATCAGCTGTGTGATTAGTCCCTGCTCAGCTGCGTGATTAGTGCCTGCTCAAGACCGGGTTAGGAGCCGGCTGAGTGACGTGATTAGAGTCTGCTTAGCCACTTCATTACAGTCTGCTCAGCTCCATGATTATTGCCTGCTAAGCTGCGTGATTCCTGCCTGCTCAGCTCCTTGATTATTGCCTGCTGAGCTGCGTGATTCGTGCCTGCTCAGCTCCTTGATTACTGTCTGCTGAGCTGCGTGATTCCTGCCTGCTCAGCTCCAGGAGTATTGTCTGCTGGGCTGCAAGATTCGTGTCTGCTCAGTCACGGGTGTCAAGCCTGCTGAGTCACGTGTTTAGAGTCTGCTTAGCCACTTAATGGCAGTCTGCTCAGCTCCTTGATTTTTGCCAGCTGAGCTGCGAGATTCGTGCCTGCTCAGCTCCTTGATCTTTGCCTGCTGAGCTGAGTGATTCCTGCCTGCTCAGCTCCATGAGTATTGCCTGCTGAGCTGCATGATTGGTGTCTGCTGAGCTGCACCATTGGTGTCTGCTGAGCTGCCCAAATTGTGTCTGCTCAGTCACGGGTGTAGAGCCTGCTGCGTCACGTGTTTAGAGTCTGCTTAACCACTTCATTACAGTTTGCTCAGCTCCTTGACGATTTCCTGCTCCTCTCCGTGATTAGTGCCCTCTTAGCCAAGTGATTAGTGCCTGCTCAGCTCTTTGATTATTGCCTCCTGAAGCACGTGATCAGTGCATGATAGCCACGTGATCAGCGCCTCTCAGTCACGTGATCAGCGCCCCTCAGTCACGTGATCAGCGCCTCTCAGTCACGTGATCAGTGCCTCTCAGTCACGTGATCAGTGCATGCTCAGTCACGTGATCAGTGCCTCTCAGTCACGTGATCAGTGCCTCTCAGTCACGTGATCAGTGCATGCTCAGTCACGTGATCAGTGCATGCTCAGCCACGTGATCAGGGCCTGCTCAGTCACGTGATCAGGGTCTGCTGAATCAAGGGATTAGCGCTTGCTCAGCTGCATGCTTAATCCCTGCTCAGCTGCCTGACTCGTGCCTGATCAGCTGTGTGATTAGTCCCTGCTCAGCTGCGTGATTAGTGCCTGCTCAAGACCGGGTTAGGAGCCGGCTGAGTGACGTGATTAGAGTCTGCTTAGCCACTTCATTACAGTCTGCTCAGCTCCATGATTATTGCCTGCTAAGCTGCGTGATTCCTGCCTGCTCAGCTCCTTGATTATTGCCTGCTGAGCTGCGTGATTCCTGCTTGCTCAGCTCCATGTTTATTGCCTGCTGAGCTGCGTGATTCCTGCCTGCTCAGCTTCTTGATTATTGCATGCTGAGCTGCGTGATTCGTGTTTGCTCAGCTCCATGATTATTGCCTGCTGAGCTGCGTGATTCCTGCTTGCTCAGCTCCATGATTTTTGCTTGCTGAGCTGCATAATAAGTGCCTGCTCAGTCCCCAGAGAGGAGCCGGCTGAATCACGTGTTTAGAGTCTGCTTATCCAGTTCATTACAGCCTTCAGCTCCAATTATTATTGCCTGCTGAGTTGCGTGATTCCTGCCAGCTCAGCTCCATGATTATTGCCTGCTGAGCTGCGCGATTCCTGACTGCTAGCTTCTTGCTTATTGGCTGCTGAGCTGCCTGATTCCTGCCTGCTCTGCTTCTTGATTATTGCCTGCTGAGCTGCGTGATTCCTGCTTGCTCAGCTCCAGGATTATTGCCTGCTGAGCTGCGTGATTCGTGCCTGCTCAGCTCCTTGATTACTGTCTGCTGATCTGCGTGATTCCTGCCTGCTCAGCTCCAGGAGTATTGTCTGCTGGGCTGCAAGATTCGTGTGTGCTCAGTCACGGGTGTCAAGCCTGCTGAGTCTCGTGTTTAGAGTCTGCTTAGCCACTTAATGGCAGTCTGCTCAGCTCCTTGATTTTTGCCAGCTGAGCTGCGAGATTCGTGCCTGCTCAGCTCCTTGATCTTTGCCTGCTGAGCTGAGTGATTCCTGCCTGCTCAGCTCCATGAGTATTGCCTGCTGAGCTGCATGATTGGTGTCTGCTGAGCTGCACCATTTGTGTCTGCTGAGCTGCACCATTGGTGTCTGCTGAGCTGCCCAAATTGTGTCTGCTCAGTCACGGGTGTAGAGCCTGCTGCGTCACGTGTTTAGAGTCTGCTTAACCACTTCATTACAGTTTGCTCAGCTCCTTGACGATTTCCTGCTCCTCTCCGTGATTAGTGCCCTCTTAGCCAAGTGATTAGTGCCTGCTCAGCTCTTTGATTATTGCCTCCTGAAGCACGTGATCAGTGCATGATAGCCACGTGATCAGCGCCTCTCAGTCACGTGATCAGCGCCCCTCAGTCACGTGATCAGCGCCTCTCAGTCACGTGATCAGTGCCTCTCAGTCACGTGATCAGTGCATGCTCAGTCACGTGATCAGTGCCTCTCAGTCACGTGATCAGTGCCTCTCAGTCACGTGATCAGTGCATGCTCAGTCACGTGATCAGTGCATGCTCAGCCACGTGATCAGGGCCTGCTCAGTCACGTGATCAGGGTCTGCTGAATCAAGGGATTAGCGCTTGCTCAGCTGCATGCTTAATCCCTGCTCAGCTGCCTGACTCGTGCCTGATCAGCTGTGTGATTAGTCCCTGCGCAGCTGCGTGATTAGTGCCTGCTCAAGACCGGGTTAGGAGCCGGCTGAGTGACGTGATTAGAGTCTGCTTAGCCACTTCATTACAGTCTGCTCAGCTCCATGATTATTGCCTGCTAAGCTGCGTGATACCTGCCTGCTCAGCTCCAGGATTATTGCCTGCTGAGCTGCGTGATTCGTGCCTGCTCAGCTCCTTGATTACTGTGTGCTGAGCTGCGTGATTCCTGCCTGCTCAGCTCCAGGAGTATTGTCTGCTGGGCTGCAAGATTCGTGTCTGCTCAGTCACGGGTGTCAAGCCTGCTGAGTCACGTGTTTAGAGTCTGCTTAGCCACTTAATGGCAGTCTGCTCAGCTCCTTGATTTTTGCCAGCTGAGCTGCGAGATTCGTGCCTGCTCAGCTCCTTGATCTTTGCCTGCTGAGCTGAGTGATTCCTGCCTGCTCAGCTCCATGAGTATTGCCTGCTGAGCTGCATGATTGGTGTCTGCTGAGCTGCACCATTTGTGTCTGCTGAGCTGCACCATTGGTGTCTGCTGAGCTGCCCAAATTGTGTCTGCTCAGTCACGGGTGTAGAGCCTGCTGCGTCACGTGTTTAGAGTCTGCTTAACCACTTCATTACAGTTTGCTCAGCTCCTTGACGATTTCCTGCTCCTCTCCGTGATTAGTGCCCTCTTAGCCAAGTGATTAGTGCCTGCTCAGCTCTTTGATTATTGCCTCCTGAAGCACGTGATCAGTGCATGATAGCCACGTGATCAGCGCCTCTCAGTCACGTGATCAGCGCCCCTCAGTCACGTGATCAGCGCCTCTCAGTCACGTGATCAGTGCCTCTCAGTCACGTGATCAGTGCATGCTCAGCCACGTGATCAGGGCCTGCTCAGTCACGTGATCAGGGTCTGCTGAATCAAGGGATTAGCGCTTGCTCAGCTGCATGCTTAATCCCTGCTCAGCTGCCTGACTCGTGCCTGATCAGCTGTGTGATTAGTCCCTGCTCAGCTGCGTGATTAGTGCCTGCTCAAGACCGGGTTAGGAGCCGGCTGAATGACGTGATTAGAGTCTGCTTAGCCACTTCATTACAGCCTGCTCAGCTCCATGATTATTGCCTGCTAAGCTGCGTGATTCCTGCCTGCTCAGCTCCTTGATTATTGCCTGCTGAGCTGCGTGATTCCTGCTTGCTCAGCTCCATATTTATTGCCTGCTGAGCTGCGTGATTCCTGCCTGCTCAGCTTCTTGATTATTGCATGCTGAGCTGCGTGATTCCTGTTTGCTCAGCTCCATGATTATTGCCTGCTGAGCTGCGTGATTCCTGCTTGCTCAGCTCCATGATTTTTGCGTGCTGAGCTGCATAATAAGTGCCTGCTCAGTCCCCAGAGAGGAGCCGGCTGAATCACGTGTTTAGAGTCTGCTTATCCAGTTCATTACAGCCTTCAGCTCCAATTATTATTGCCTGCTAAGTTGCGTGATTCCTGCCTGCTCTGCTTCTTGATTATTGCCTGCTGAGCTGCGTGATTCCTGCTTGCTCAGCTCCAGGATTATTGCCTGCTGAGCTGCGTGATTCGTGCCTGCTCAGCTCCTTGATTACTGTCTGCTGAGCTGCGTGATTCCTGCCTGCTCAGCTCCAGGAGTATTGTCTGCTGGGCTGCAAGATTCGTGTCTGCTCAGTCACGGGTGTCAAGCCTGCTGAGTCACGTGTTTAGAGTCTGCTTAGCCACTTAATGGCAGTCTGCTCAGCTCCTTGATTTTTGCCAGCTGAGCTGCGAGATTCGTGCCTGCTCAGCTCCTTGATCTTTGCCTGCTGAGCTGAGTGATTCCTGCCTGCTCAGCTCCATGAGTATTGCCTGCTGAGCTGCATGATTGGTGTCTGCTGAGCTGCACCATTTGTGTCTGCTGAGCTGCACCATTGGTGTCTGCTGAGCTGCCCAAATTGTGTCTGCTCAGTCACGGGTGTAGAGCCTGCTGCGTCACGTGTTTAGAGTCTGCTTAACCACTTCATTACAGTTTGCTCAGCTCCTTGACGATTTCCTGCTCCTCTCCGTGATTAGTGCCCTCTTAGCCAAGTGATTAGTGCCTGCTCAGCTCTTTGATTATTGCCTCCTGAAGCACGTGATCAGTGCATGATAGCCACGTGATCAGCGCCTCTCAGTCACGTGATCAGCGCCCCTCAGTCACGTGATCAGCGCCTCACAGTCACGTGATCAGTGCCTCTCAGTCACGTGATCAGTGCCTCTCAGTCACGTGATCAGTGCATGCTCAGTCACGTGATCAGTGCATGCTCAGCCACGTGATCAGGGCCTGCTCAGTCACGTGATCAGGGTCTGCTGAATCAAGGGATTAGCGCTTGCTCAGCTGCATGCTTAATCCCTGCTCAGCTGCCTGACTCGTGCCTGATCAGCTGTGTGATTAGTCCCTGCTCAGCTGCGTGATTAGTGCCTGCTCAAGACCGGGTTAGGAGCCGGCTGAGTGACGTGATTAGATTCTGCTTAGCCACTTCATTACAGTCTGCTCAGCTCCATGATTATTGCCTGCTAAGCTGCGTGATTCCTGCCTGCTCAGCTTCTTGATTATTGCCTGCTGAGCTGCGTGATTCCTGCTTGCTCAGCTCCATATTTATTGCCTGCTGAGCTGCGTGATTCCTGCCTGCTCAGCTTCTTGATTATTGCATGCTGAGCTGCGTGATTCCTGTTTGCTCAGCTCCATGATTATTGCCTGCTGAGCTGCGTGATTCCTGCTTGCTCAGCTCCATGATTTTTGCTTGCTGAGCTGCATAATAAGTGCCTGCTCAGTCCCCAGAGAGGAGCCGGCTGAATCACGTGATTAGAGTCTGCTTATCCAGTTCATTACAGCCTTCAGCTCCAATTATTATTGCCTGCTAAGTTGCGTGATTCCTGCCTGCTCAGGTCCGTGAGTATTGCCTGCTGACTTGCGTGATTCCTGCCAGCTCAGCTCCATGATTATTGCCTGCTGAGCTGCGCGATTCCTGACTGCTAGCTTCTTGCTTATTGGCTG
Source organism: Bos javanicus (assembly GCF_032452875.1). NCBI lineage: Eukaryota > Metazoa > Chordata > Mammalia > Artiodactyla > Bovidae > Bos > Bos javanicus. The sequence continues at coordinate 175,802 of NW_026894124.1, read as the reverse complement.
CTGAGCTGCCTGATTCCTGCCTGCTCTGCTTCTTGATTATTGCCTGCTGAGCTGCGTGATTCCTGCTTGCTCAGCTCCAGGATTATTGCCTGCTGAGCTGCGTGATTCGTGCCTGCTCAGCTCCTTGATTACTGTCTGCTGAGCTGCGTGATTCCTGCCTGCTCAGCTCCAGGAGTATTGTCCGCTGGGCTGCAAGATTCGTGTCTGCTCAGTCCCGGGTGTCAAGCCTGCTGAGTCACGTGTTTAGAGTCTGCTTAGCCACTTAATGGCAGTCTGCTCAGCTCCTTGATTTTTGCCAGCTGAGCTGCGAGATTCGTGCCTGCTCAGCTCCTTGATCTTTGCCTGCTGAGCTGAGTGATTCCTGCCTGCTCAGCTCCATGAGTATTGCCTGCTGAGCTGCATGATTGGTGTCTGCTGAGCTGCACCATTTGTGTCTGCTGAGCTGCACCATTGGTGTCTGCTGAGCTGCCCAAATTGTGTCTGCTCAGTCACGGGTGTAGAGCCTGCTGCGTCACGTGTTTAGAGTCTGCTTAACCACTTCATTACAGTTTGCTCAGCTCCTTGACGATTTCCTGCTCCTCTCCGTGATTAGTGCCCTCTTAGCCAAGTGATTAGTGCCTGCTCAGCTCTTTGATTATTGCCTCCTGAAGCACGTGATCAGTGCATGATAGCCACGTGATCAGCGCCTCTCAGTCACGTGATCAGCGCCCCTCAGTCACGTGATCAGCGCCTCTCAGTCACGTGATCAGTGCCTCTCAGTCACGTGATCAGTGCATGCTCAGTCACGTGATCAGTGCCTCTCAGTCACGTGATCAGTGCCTCTCAGTCACGTGATCAGTGCATGCTCAGTCACGTGATCAGTGCATGCTCAGCCACGTGATCAGGGCCTGCTCAGTCACGTGATCAGGGTCTGCTGAATCAAGGGATTAGCGCTTGCTCAGCTGCATGCTTAATCCCTGCTCAGCTGCCTGACTCGTGCCTGATCAGCTGTGTGATCAGTCCCTGCTCAGCTGCGTGATTAGTGCCTGCTCAAGACCGGGTTAGGAGCCGGCTGAGTGACGTGATTAGAGTCTGCTTAGCCACTTCATTACAGTCTGCTCAGCTCCATGATTATTGCCTGCTAAGCTGCGTGATTCCTGCCTGCTCAGCTTCTTGATTATTGCCTGCTGAGCTGCGTGATTCCTGCTTGCTCAGCTCCATATTTATTGCCTGCTGAGCTGCGTGATTCCTGGCTGCTCAGCTTCTTGATTATTGCATGCTGAGCTGCGTGATTCCTGTTTGCTCAGCTCCATGATTATTGCCTGCTGAGCTGCGTGATTCCTGCTTGCTCAGCTCCATGATTTTTGCGTGCTGAGCTGCATAATAAGTGCCTGCTCAGTCCCCAGAGAGGAGCCGGCTGAATCACGTGTTTAGAGTCTGCTTATCCAGTTCATTACAGCCTTCAGCTCCAATTATTATTGCCTGCTAAGTTGCGTGATTCCTGCCTGCTCAGGTCCGTGAGTATTGCCTGCTGAGTTGCGTGATTCCTGCCAGCTCAGCTCCATGATTATTGCCTGCTGAGCTGCGCGATTCCTGACTGCTAGCTTCTTGCTTATTGGCTGCTGAGCTGCCTGATTCCTGCCTGCTCTGCTTCTTGATTATTGCCTGCTGAGCTGCGTGATTCCTGCTTGCTCAGCTCCAGGATTATTGCCTGCTGAGCTGCGTGATTCGTGCCTGCTCAGCTCCTTGATTACTGTCTGCTGAGCTGCGTGATTCCTGCCTGCTCAGCTCCAGGAGTATTGTCTGCTGGGCTGCAAGATTCGTGTCTGCTCAGTCACGGGTGTCAAGCCTGCTGAGTCACGTGTTTAGAGTCTGCTTAGCCACTTAATGGCAGTCTGCTCAGCTCCTTGATTTTTGCCAGCTGAGCTGCGAGATTCGTGCCTGCTCAGCTCCTTGATCTTTGCCTGCTGAGCTGAGTGATTCCTGCCTGCTCAGCTCCATGAGTATTGCCTGCTGAGCTGCATGATTGGTGTCTGCTGAGCTGCACCATTTGTGTCTGCTGAGCTGCACCATTGGTGTCTGCTGAGCTGCCCAAATTGTGTCTGCTCAGTCACGGGTGTAGAGCCTGCTGCGTCACGTGTTTAGAGTCTGCTTAACCACTTCATTACAGTTTGCTCAGCTCCTTGACGATTTCCTGCTCCTCTCCGTGATTAGTGCCCTCTTAGCCAAGTGATTAGTGCCTGCTCAGCTCTTTGATTATTGCCTCCTGAAGCACGTGATCAGTGCATGATAGCCACGTGATCAGCGCCTCTCAGTCACGTGATCAGCGCCCCTCAGTCACGTGATCAGCGCCTCTCAGTCACGTGATCAGTGCCTCTCAGTCACGTGATCAGTGCATGCTCAGTCACGTGATCAGTGCCTCTCAGTCACGTGATCAGTGCCTCTCAGTCACGTGATCAGTGCATGCTCAGTCACGTGATCAGTGCATGCTCAGCCACGTGATCAGGGCCTGCTCAGTCACGTGATCAGGGTCTGCTGAATCAAGGGATTAGCGCTTGCTCAGCTGCATGCTTAATCCCTGCTCAGCTGCCTGACTCGTGCCTGATCAGCTGTGTGATCAGTCCCTGCTCAGCTGCGTGATTAGTGCCTGCTCAAGACCGGGTTAGGAGCCGGCTGAGTGACGTGATTAGAGTCTGCTTAGCCACTTCATTACAGTCTGCTCAGCTCCATGATTATTGCCTGCTAAGCTGCGTGATTCCTGCCTGCTCAGCTTCTTGATTATTGCCTGCTGAGCTGCGTGATTCCTGCTTGCTCAGCTCCATATTTATTGCCTGCTGAGCTGCGTGATTCCTGGCTGCTCAGCTTCTTGATTATTGCATGCTGAGCTGCGTGATTCCTGTTTGCTCAGCTCCATGATTATTGCCTGCTGAGCTGCGTGATTCCTGCTTGCTCAGCTCCATGATTTTTGCTTGCTGAGCTGCATAATAAGTGCCTGCTCAGTCCCCAGAGAGGAGCCGGCTGAATCACGTGTTTAGAGTCTGCTTATCCAGTTCATTACAGCCTTCATCTCCAATTATTATTGCCTGCTAAGTTGCGTGATTCCTGCCTGCTCAGGTCCGTGAGTATTGCCTGCTGAGTTGCGTGATTCCTGCCAGCTCAGCTCCATGATTATTGCCTGCTGAGCTGCGCGATTCCTGACTGCTAGCTTCTTGCTTATTGGCTGCTGAGCTGCCTGATTCCTGCCTGCTCTGCTTCTTGATTATTGCCTGCTGAGCTGCGTGATTCCTGCTTGCTCAGCTCCAGGATTATTGCCTGCTGAGCTGCGTGATTCGTGCCTGCTCAGCTCCTTGATTACTGTCTGCTGAGCTGCGTGATTCCTGCCTGCTCAGCTCCAGGAGTATTGTCTGCTGGGCTGCAAGATTCGTGTCTGCTCAGTCACGGGTGTCAAGCCTGCTGAGTCACGTGTTTAGAGTCTGCTTAGCCACTTAATGGCAGTCTGCTCAGCTCCTTGATTTTTGCCAGCTGAGCTGCGAGATTCGTGCCTGCTCAGCTCCTTGATCTTTGCCTGCTGAGCTGAGTGATTCCTGCCTGCTCAGCTCCATGAGTATTGCCTGCTGAGCTGCATGATTGGTGTCTGCTGAGCTGCACCATTTGTGTCTGCTGAGCTGCACCATTGGTGTCTGCTGAGCTGCCCAAATTGTGTCTGCTCAGTCACGGGTGTAGAGCCTGCTGCGTCACGTGTTTAGAGTCTGCTTAACCACTTCATTACAGTTTGCTCAGCTCCTTGACGATTTCCTGCTCCTCTCCGTGATTAGTGCCCTCTTAGCCAAGTGATTAGTGCCTGCTCAGCTCTTTGATTATTGCCTCCTGAAGCACGTGATCAGTGCATGATAGCCACGTGATCAGCGCCTCTCAGTCACGTGATCAGCGCCCCTCAGTCACGTGATCAGCGCCTCTCAGTCACGTGATCAGTGCCTCTCAGTCACGTGATCAGTGCATGCTCAGTCACGTGATCAGTGCCTCTCAGTCACGTGATCAGTGCCTCTCAGTCACGTGATCAGTGCATGCTCAGTCACGTGATCAGTGCATGCTCAGCCACGTGATCAGGGCCTGCTCAGTCACGTGATCAGGGTCTGCTGAATCAAGGGATTAGCGCTTGCTCAGCTGCATGCTTAATCCCTGCTCAGCTGCCTGACTCGTGCCTGATCAGCTGTGTGATTAGTCCCTGCTCAGCTGCGTGATTAGTGCCTGCTCAAGACCGGGTTAGGAGCCGGCTGAGTGACGTGATTAGAGTCTGCTTAGCCACTTCATTACAGTCTGCTCAGCTCCATGATTATTGCCTGCTAAGCTGCGTGATTCCTGCCTGCTCAGCTTCTTGATTATTGCCTGCTGAGCTGCGTGATTCCTGCTTGCTCAGCTCCATATTTATTGCCTGCTGAGCTGCGTGATTCCTGGCTGCTCAGCTTCTTGATTATTGCATGCTGAGCTGCGTGATTCCTGTTTGCTCAGCTCCATGATTATTGCCTGCTGAGCTGCGTGATTCCTGCTTGCTCAGCTCCATGATTTTTGCTTGCTGAGCTGCATAATAAGTGCCTGCTCAGTCCCCAGAGAGGAGCCGGCTGAATCACGTGTTTAGTGTCTGCTTATCCAGTTCATTACAGCCTTCATCTCCAATTATTATTGCCTGCTAAGTTGCGTGATTCCTGCCTGCTCAGGTCCGTGAGTATTGCCTGCTGAGTTGCGTGATTCCTGCCAGCTCAGCTCCATGATTATTGCCTGCTGAGCTGCGCGATTCCTGACTGCTAGCTTCTTGCTTATTGGCTGCTGAGCTGCCTGATTCCTGCCTGCTCTGCTTCTTGATTATTGCCTGCTGAGCTGCGTGATTCCTGCTTGCTCAGCTCCAGGATTATTGCCTGCTGAGCTGCGTGATTCGTGCCTGCTCAGCTCCTTGATTACTGTCTGCTGAGCTGCGTGATTCCTGCCTGCTCAGCTCCAGGAGTATTGTCTGCTGGGCTGCAAGATTCGTGTCTGCTCAGTCACGGGTGTCAAGCCTGCTGAGTCACGTGTTTAGAGTCTGCTTAGCCACTTAATGGCAGTCTGCTCAGCTCCTTGATTTTTGCCAGCTGAGCTGCGAGATTCGTGCCTGCTCAGCTCCTTGATCTTTGCCTGCTGAGCTGAGTGATTCCTGCCTGCTCAGCTCCATGAGTATTGCCTGCTGAGCTGCATGATTGGTGTCTGCTGAGCTGCACCATTTGTGTCTGCTGAGCTGCACCATTGGTGTCTGCTGAGCTGCCCAAATTGTGTCTGCTCAGTCACGGGTGTAGAGCCTGCTGCGTCACGTGTTTAGAGTCTGCTTAACCACTTCATTACAGTTTGCTCAGCTCCTTGACGATTTCCTGCTCCTCTCCGTGATTAGTGCCCTCTTAGCCAAGTGATTAGTGCCTGCTCAGCTCTTTGATTATTGCCTCCTGAAGCACGTGATCAGTGCATGATAGCCACGTGATCAGCGCCTCTCAGTCACGTGATCAGCGCCCCTCAGTCACGTGATCAGCGCCTCTCAGTCACGTGATCAGTGCCTCTCAGTCACGTGATCAGTGCATCTCAGTCACGTGATCAGTGCATGCTCAGTCACGTGATCAGTGCATGCTCAGCCACGTGATCAGGGCCTGCTCAGTCACGTGATCAGGGTCTGCTGAATCAAGGGATTAGCGCTTGCTCAGCTGCATGCTTAATCCCTGCTCAGCTGCCTGACTCGTGCCTGATCAGCTGTGTGATTAGTCCCTGCTCAGCTGCGTGATTAGTGCCTGCTCAAGACCGGGTTAGGAGCCGGCTGAGTGACGTGATTAGAGTCTGCTTAGCCACTTCATTACAGTCTGCTCAGCTCCATGATTATTGCCTGCTAAGCTGCGTGATTCCTGCCTGCTCAGCTTCTTGATTATTGCCTGCTGAGCTGCGTGATTCCTGCTTGCTCAGCTCCATATTTATTGCCTGCTGAGCTGCGTGATTCCTGCCTGCTCAGCTTCTTGATTATTGCATGCTGAGCTGCGTGATTCCTGTTTGCTCAGCTCCATGATTATTGCCTGCTGAGCTGCGTGATTCCTGCTTGCTCAGCTCCATGATTTTTGCTTGCTGAGCTGCATAATAAGTGCCTGCTCAGTCCCCAGAGAGGAGCCGGCTGAATCACGTGATTAGAGTCTGCTTATCCAGTTCATTACAGCCTTCAGCTCCAATTATTATTGCCTGCTAAGTTGCGTGATTCCTGCCTGCTCAGGTCCGTGAGTATTGCCTGCTGAGTTTCGTGATTCCTGCCAGCTCAGCTCCATGATTATTGCCTGCTGAGCTGCGCGATTCCTGACTGCTAGCTTCTTGCTTATTGGCTGCTGAGCTGCCTGATTCCTGCCTGCTCTGCTTCTTGATTATTGCCTGCTGAGCTGCGTGATTCCTGCTTGCTCAGCTCCAGGATTATTGCCTGCTGAGCTGCGTGATTCGTGCCTGCTCAGCTCCTTGATTACTGTCTGCTGAGCTGCGTGATTCCTGCCTGCTCAGCTCCAGGAGTATTGTCTGCTGGGCTGCAAGATTCGTGTCTGCTCAGTCACGGGTGTCAAGCCTGCTGAGTCACGTGTTTAGAGTCTGCTTAGCCACTTAATGGCAGTCTGCTCAGCTCCTTGATTTTTGCCAGCTGAGCTGCGAGATTCGTGCCTGCTCAGCTCCTTGATCTTTGCCTGCTGAGCTGAGTGATTCCTGCCTGCTCAGCTCCATGAGTATTGCCTGCTGAGCTGCATGATTGGTGTCTGCTGAGCTGCACCATTTGTGTCTGCTGAGCTGCACCATTGGTGTCTGCTGAGCTGCCCAAATTGTGTCTGCTCAGTCACGGGTGTAGAGCCTGCTGCGTCACGTGTTTAGAGTCTGCTTAACCACTTCATTACAGTTTGCTCAGCTCCTTGACGATTTCCTGCTCCTCTCCGTGATTAGTGCCCTCTTAGCCAAGTGATTAGTGCCTGCTCAGCTCTTTGATTATTGCCTCCTGAAGCACGTGATCAGTGCATGATAGCCACGTGATCAGCGCCTCTCAGTCACGTGATCAGCGCCCCTCAGTCACGTGATCAGCGCCTCTCAGTCACGTGATCAGTGCCTCTCAGTCACGTGATCAGTGCATGCTCAGTCACGTGATCAGTGCCTCTCAGTCACGTGATCAGTGCCTCTCAGTCACGTGATCAGTGCATGCTCAGTCACGTGATCAGTGCATGCTCAGCCACGTGATCAGGGCCTGCTCAGTCACGTGATCAGGGTCTGCTGAATCAAGGGATTAGCGCTTGCTCAGCTGCATGCTTAATCCCTGCTCAGCTGCCTGACTCGTGCCTGATCAGCTGTGTGATCAGTCCCTGCTCAGCTGCGTGATTAGTGCCTGCTCAAGACCGGGTTAGGAGCCGGCTGAGTGACGTGATTAGAGTCTGCTTAGCCACTTCATTACAGTCTGCTCAGCTCCATGATTATTGCCTGCTAAGCTGCGTGATTCCTGCCTGCTCAGCTTCTTGATTATTGCCTGCTGAGCTGCGTGATTCCTGCTTGCTCAGCTCCATATTTATTGCCTGCTGAGCTGCGTGATTCCTGGCTGCTCAGCTTCTTGATTATTGCATGCTGAGCTGCGTGATTCCTGTTTGCTCAGCCCCATGATTATTGCCTGCTGAGCTGCGTGATTCCTGCTTGCTCAGCTCCATGATTTTTGCTTGCTGAGCTGCATAATAAGTGCCTGCTCAGTCCCCAGAGAGGAGCCGGCTGAATCACGTGTTTAGAGTCTGCTTATCCAGTTCATTACAGCCTTCAGCTCCAATTATTATTGCCTGCTAAGTTGCGTGATTCCTGCCTGCTCAGGTCCGTGAGTATTGCCTGCTGAGTTGCGTGATTCCTGCCAGCTCAGCTCCATGATTATTGCCTGCTGAGCTGCGCGATTCCTGACTGCTAGCTTCTTGCTTATTGGCTGCTGAGCTGCCTGATTCCTGCCTGCTCTGCTTCTTGATTATTGCCTGCTGAGCTGCGTGATTCCTGCTTGCTCAGCTCCAGGATTATTGCCTGCTGAGCTGCGTGATTCGTGCCTGCTCAGCTCCTTGTTACTGTCTGCTGAGCTGCGTGATTCCTGCCTGCTCAGCTCCAGGAGTATTGTCTGCTGGGCTGCAAGATTCGTGTCTGCTCAGTCACGGGTGTCAAGCCTGCTGAGTCACGTGTTTAGAGTCTGCTTAGCCACTTAATGGCAGTCTGCTCAGCTCCTTGATTTTTGCCAGCTGAGCTGCGAGATTCGTGCCTGCTCAGCTCCTTGATCTTTGCCTGCTGAGCTGAGTGATTCCTGCCTGCTCAGCTCCATGAGTATTGCCTGCTGAGCTGCATGATTGGTGTCTGCTGAGCTGCACCATTGGTGTCTGCTGAGCTGCACCATTGGTGTCTGCTGAGCTGCCCAAATTGTGTCTGCTCAGTCACGGGTGTAGAGCCTGCTGCGTCACGTGTTTAGAGTCTGCTTAACCACTTCATTACAGTTTGCTCAGCTCCTTGACGATTTCCTGCTCCTCTCCGTGATTAGTGCCCTCTTAGCCAAGTGATTAGTGCCTGCTCAGCTCTTTGATTATTGCCTCCTGAAGCACGTGATCAGTGCATGATAGCCACGTGATCAGCGCCTCTCAGTCACGTGATCAGCGCCCCTCAGTCACGTGATCAGCGCCTCTCAGTCACGTGATCAGTGCCTCTCAGTCACGTGATCAGTGCCTCTCAGTCACGTGATCAGTGCATGCTCAGTCACGTGATCAGTGCATGCTCAGCCACGTGATCAGGGCCTGCTCAGTCACGTGATCAGGGTCTGCTGAATCAAGGGATTAGCGCTTGCTCAGCTGCATGCTTAATCCCTGCTCAGCTGCCTGACTCGTGCCTGATCAGCTGTGTGATTAGTCCCTGCTCAGCTGCGTGATTAGTGCCTGCTCAAGACCGGGTTAGGAGCCGGCTGAGTGACGTGATTAGAGTCTGCTTAGCCACTTCATTACAGTCTGCTCAGCTCCATGATTATTGCCTGCTAAGCTGCGTGATTCCTGCCTGCTCAGCTTCTTGATTATTGCCTGCTGAGCTGCGTGATTCCTGCTTGCTCAGCTCCATATTTATTGCCTGCTGAGCTGCGTGATTCCTGCCTGCTCAGCTTCTTGATTATTGCATGCTGAGCTGCGTGATTCCTGTTTGCTCAGCTCCATGATTATTGCCTGCTGAGCTGCGTGATTCCTGCTTGCTCAGCTCCATGATTTTTGCTTGCTGAGCTGCATAATAAGTGCCTGCTCAGTCCCCAGAGAGGAGCCGGCTGAATCACGTGATTAGAGTCTGCTTATCCAGTTCATTACAGCCTTCAGCTCCAATTATTGTTGCCTGCTAAGTTGCGTGATTCCTGCCTGCTCAGGTCCGTGAGTATTGCCAGCTGAGCTGCGTGATTCCTGCCTGCTGAGCTGCAGGATTATTGCCTGCTGAGCTGCGTGATTCGTGCCTGCTCAGCTGTCACCTGATTGCTGTCTGCTGAGCCTGCGTGATTCCTGCCTGCTTCAGCTCCTTGATTTTTGCCAGCTGAGCTGCGAGATTCGTGCCTGCTCAGCTCCTTGATCTTTGCCTGCTGAGCTGTGTGATTCCTGCCTGCTCAGCTCCATGAGTATTGCCTGCTGAGCTGCATGATTGGTGTCTGCTGAGCTGCACCATTGGTGTCTGCTGAGCTGCACCATTGGTGTCTGCTGAGCTGCCCAAATTGTGTCTGCTCAGTCACGGGTGTAGAGCCTGCTGCGTCACGTGTTTAGAGTCTGCTTAACCACTTCATTACAGTTTGCTCAGCTCCTTGACGATTTCCTGCTCCTCTCCGTGATTAGTGCCCTCTTAGCCAAGTGATTAGTGCCTGCTCAGCTCTTTGATTATTGCCTCCTGAAGCACGTGATCAGTGCATGATAGCCACGTGAACAGCGCCTCTCAGTCACGTGATCAGCGCCTCTCAGTCACGTGATCAGTGCCTCTCAGTCACGTGATCAGTGCATGCTCAGTCACGTGATCAGTGCCTCTCAGTCACGTGATCAGTGCCTCTCAGTCACGTGATCAGTGCATGCTCAGTCACGTGATCAGTGCATGCTCAGCCACGTGATCAGGGCCTGCTCAGTCACGTGATCAGGGTCTGCTGAATCAAGGGATTAGCGCTTGCTCAGCTGCATGCTTAATCCCTGCTCAGCTGCCTGACTCGTGCCTGATCAGCTGTGTGATTAGTCCCTGCTCAGCTGCGTGATTAGTGCCTGCTCAAGACCGGGTTAGGAGCCGGCTGAGTGACGTGATTAGAGTCTGCTTAGCCACTTCATTACAGTCTGCTCAGCTCCATGATTATTGCCTGCTAAGCTGCGTGATTCCTGCTTGCTCAGCTCCATAATTATTGCCTGCTGAGCTGCGTGATTCCTGCTTGCTCAGCTCCATATTTTGCCTGCTGAGCTGCGTGATTCCTGCCTGCTCAGCTTCTTGATTATTGCCTGCTGAGCTGCGTGATTCCTGCTTGCTCAGCTCCATGATTATTGCCTGCTGAGCTGCGTGATTCCTGCCTGCTCAGCTCCATGATTTTTGCCTGCTGAGCTGCATAATAAGTGCCTGCTCAGCTCCAGGAGTATTGTCTGCTGGGCTGGAGATTCGTGTCTGCAGGGTCAAGCCGGCTGAATCACGTGTTTAGAGTCTGCTTAGTCTCAATGGCAGCCTGTCAGCTTCTTGATTATTGCCTGCTAAGTTGCGTGATTCCTGCCTGCTCAGGTCCGTGAGTATTGCCTGCTGAGTTGCGTGATTCCTGCCAGCTCAGCTCCATGAGTATTGCCTGCTGAGCTGCGCGATTGGTGTCTGCTGAGCTGCATGATTGGTGTCTGCTGAGCTGCATGGTTCTGCTGCTGCCCAAATTGTGTCTGCTCAGTCACGGGTGTAGAGCCTGCTGCGTCACGTGTTTAGAGTCTGCTTAACCACTTCCAGTTTGCTCAGCTCCTTGACGATTTTCTGCTCCTCTCCGTGATTAGTGCCCTCTTAGCCAAGTGATTAGTGCCTGCTCAGCTCCATCTGAAGCACGCGGCTGATCACGTGATCAGTGCCTCAGTCACGTGATCCAGTAACGTGATCAGCCTTCAGTCACGTTCAGTGCCTGCTCAGTCGATCGTGCATGCTCAGTCACGTGACACTGCCTTCAGTCAGTGATCGCCTGCTCAGTCACGTGATCATGCATGCTCGGTCACGTGATCAGTGCCTGCTCAGCGTGAGCCTGCTCAGTCACGTGATTCTGTGACTGCTCAGCTTCTTGCTTAATGGCTGCTGAGCTGCCTGACTTCGTGCCTGCTCTGCTTCTTGATTATTGCCTGCTGAGCTGCGTGATTCCTGCTTGCTCAGACCGGGTTATGAGCCGGCTGAGCTGCGTGATTAGAGTCTGCGTGCCTGCTCAGCTCCTTGATTATTGTCTGCTGAGCTGCGTGATTCCTGCCTGCTCAGCTCCAGGAGTATTGTCCGCTGGGCTGCAAGATTCGTGTCTGCTCAGTCACGGGTGTCAAGCCTGCTGAGTCACGTGTTTAGAGTCTGCTTATCCACTTAATGGCAGTCTGCTCAGCTCCTTGATTTTTGCCAGCTGAGCTGCGAGATTCGTGCCTGCTCAGCTCCTTGATCTTTGCCTGCTGAGCTGAGTGATTCCTGCCTGCTCAGCTCCATGAGTATTGCCTGCTGAGCTGCATGATTGGTGTCTGCTGAGCTGCACCATTGGTGTCTGCTGAGCTGCACCATTGGTGTCTGCTGAGCTGCCCAAATTGTGTCTGCTCAGTCACGGGTGTAGAGCCTGCTGCGTCACGTGTTTAGAGTCTGCTTAACCACTTCATTACAGTTTGCTCAGCTCCTTGACGATTTCCTGCTCCTCTCCGTGATTAGTGCCCTCTTAGCCAAGTGATTAGTGCCTGCTCAGCTCTTTGATTATTGCCTCCTGAAGCACGTGATCAGTGCATGATAGCCACGTGATCAGCGCCTCTCAGTCACGTGATCAGCGCCCCTCAGTCACGTGATCAGCGCCTCTCAGTCACGTGGTCAGTGCCTCTCAGTCACGTGATCAGTGCATGCTCAGTCACGTGATCAGTGCCTCTCAGTCACGTGATCAGTGCCTCTCAGTCACGTGATCAGTGCATGCTCAGTCACGTGATCAGTGCATGCTCAGCCACGTGATCAGGGCCTGCTCAGTCACGTGATCAGGGTCTGCTGAATCAAGGGATTAGCGCTTGCTCAGCTGCATGCTTAATCCCTGCTCAGCTGCCTGACTCGTGCCTGATCAGCTGTGTGATCAGTCCCTGCTCAGCTGCGTGATTAGTGCCTGCTCAAGACCGGGTTAGGAGCCGGCTGAGTGACGTGATTAGAGTCTGCTTAGCCACTTCATTACAGTCTGCTCAGCTCCATGATTATTGCCTGCTAAGCTGCGTGATTCCTGCCTGCTCAGCTTCTTGATTATTGCCTGCTGAGCTGCGTGATTCCTGCTTGCTCAGCTCCATATTTATTGCCTGCTGAGCTTGATTATTGCCTGCTGAGCTGCGTGATTCCTGCTTGCTCAGCTCCATGATTTTTGCTTGCTGAGCTGCATAATAAGTGCCTGCTCAGTCCCAGAGAGGAGCCGGCTGAATCACGTGTTTAGAGTCTGCTTATCCAGTTCATTACAGCCTTCAGCTCCAATTATTATTGCCTGCTAAGTTGCGTGATTCCTGCCTGCTCAGGTCCGTGAGTATTGCCTGCTGAGTTGCGTGATTCCTGCCAGCTCAGCTCCATGATTATTGCCTGCTGAGCTGCGCGATTCCTGACTGCTAGCTTCTTGCTTATTGGCTGCTGAGCTGCCTGATTCCTGCCTGCTCTGCTTCTTGATTATTGTCTGCTGAGCTGCGTGATTCCTGCTTGCTCAGCTCCAGGATTATTGCCTGCTGAGCTGCGTGATTCGTGCCTGCTCAGCTCCTTGATTACTGTCTGCTGAGCTGCGTGATTCCTGCCTGCTCAGCTCCAGGAGTATTGTCTGCTGGGCTGCAAGATTCGTGTCTGCTCAGTCACGGGTGTCAAGCCTGCTGAGTCACGTGTTTAGAGTCTGCTTAGCCACTTAATGGCAGTCTGCTCAGCTCCTTGATTTTTGCCAGCTGAGCTGCGAGATTCGTGCCTGCTCAGCTCCTTGATCTTTGCCTGCTGAGCTGAGTGATTCCTGCCTGCTCAGCTCCATGAGTATTGCCTGCTGAGCTGCATGATTGGTGTCTGCTGAGCTGCACCATTGGTGTCTGCTGAGCTGCACCATTGGTGTCTGCTGAGCTGCCCAAATTGTGTCTGCTCAGTCACGGGTGTAGAGCCTGCTGCGTCACGTGTTTAGAGTCTGCTTAACCACTTCATTACAGTTTGCTCAGCTCCTTGACGATTTCCTGCTCCTCTCCGTGATTAGTGCCCTCTTAGCCAAGTGATTAGTGCCTGCTCAGCTCTTTGATTATTGCCTCCTGAAGCACGTGATCAGTGCATGATAGCCACGTGATCAGCGCCTCTCAGTCACGTGATCAGCGCCCCTCAGTCACGTGATCAGCGCCTCTCAGTCACGTGATCAGTGCCTCTCAGTCACGTGATCAGTGCCTCTCAGTCACGTGATCAGTGCATGCTCAGTCACGTGATCAGTGCATGCTCAGCCACGTGATCAGGGCCTGCTCAGTCACGTGATCAGGGTCTGCTGAATCAAGGGATTAGCGCTTGCTCAGCTGCATGCTTAATCCCTGCTCAGCTGCCTGACTCGTGCCTGATCAGCTGTGTGATTAGTCCCTGCTCAGCTGCGTGATTAGTGCCTGCTCAAGACCGGGTTAGGAGCCGGCTGAGTGACGTGATTAGAGTCTGCTTAGCCACTTCATTACAGTCTGCTCAGCTCCATGATTATTGCCTGCTAAGCTGCGTGATTCCTGCCTGCTCAGCTTCTTGATTATTGCCTGCTGAGCTGCGTGATTCCTGCTTGCTCAGCTCCATATTTATTGCCTGCTGAGCTGCGTGATTCCTGCCTGCTCAGCTGCTTGATTATTGCATGCTGAGCTGCGTGATTCCTGTTTGCTCAGCTCCATGATTATTGCCTGCTGAGCTGCGTGATTCCTGCTTGCTCAGCTCCATGATTTTTGCTTGCTGAGCTGCATAATAAGTGCCCGCTCAGTCCCCAGAGAGGAGCCGGCTGAATCACGTGATTAGAGTCTGCTTATCCAGTTCATTACAGCCTTCAGCTCCAATTATTATTGCCTGCTAAGTTGCGTGATTCCTGCCTGCTCAGGTCCTTGAGTATTGCCTGCTGAGCTGCCTGATTCCTGCCTGCTCTGCTTCATGATTATTGCCTGCTGAGCTGCGTGATTCGTGCCTGCTCAGCTCCTTGATTACTGTCTGCTGAGCTGCGTGATTCCTGCCTGCTCAGCTCCAGGAGTATTGTCTGCTGGGCTGCAAGATTCGTGTCTGCTCAGTCACGGGTGTCAAGCCTGCTGAGTCACGTGTTTAGAGTCTGCTTAGCCACTTAATGGCAGTCTGCTCAGCTCCTTGATTTTTGCCAGCTGAGCTGCGAGATTCGTGCCTGCTCAGCTCCTTGATCTTTGCCTGCTGAGCTGTGTGATTCCTGCCTGCTCAGCTCCATGAGTATTGCCTGCTGAGCTGCATGATTGGTGTCTGCTGAACTGCATGATTGGTGTCTGCTGAGCTGCACCATTGGTGTCTGCTGAGCTGCCCAAATTGTGTCTGCTCAGTCACGGGTGTAGAGCCTGCTGCGTCACGTGTTTAGAGTCTGCTTAACCACTTCATTACAGTTTGCTCAGCTCCTTGACGATTTTCTGCTCCTCTCCGTGATTAGTGCCCTCTTAGCCAAGTGATTAGTGCCTGCTCAGCTCTTTGATTATAGCCTCCTGAAGCACGTGATCAGTGCATGATAGCCACGTGAACAGCGCCTCTCAGTCACGTGATCAGCGCCTCTCAGTCACGTGGTCAGTGCCTCTCAGTCACGTGATCAGTGCATGCTCAGTCACGTGATCAGTGCATGCTCAGCCACGTGATCAGGGCCTGCTCAGTCACGTGATCAGGGTCTGCTGAATCAAGGGATTAGCGCTTGCTCAGCTGCATGCTTAATCCCTGCTCAGCTGCCTGACTCGTGCCTGATCAGCTGTGTGATTAGTCCCTGCTCAGCTGCGTGATTAGTGCCTGCTCAAGACCGGGTTAGGAGCCGGCTGAGTGACGTGATTAGAGTCTGCTTAGCCACTTCATTACAGTCTGCTCAGCTCCATGATTATTGCCTGCTGAGCTGCGTGATTCCTGCTTGCTCAGCTCCATATTTATTGCCTGCTGAGCTGCGTGATTCCTGCCTGCTCAGCTTCTTGATTATTGCATGCTGAGCTGCCTGATTCCTGCCTGCTCTGCTTCTTGATTATTGCCTGCTGAGCTGCGTGATTCCTGCTTGCTCAGCTCCAGGATTATTGCCTGCTGAGCTGCGTGATTCGTGCCTGCTCAGCTCCTTGATTACTGTCTGCTGAGCTGCGTGATTCCTGCCTGCTCAGCTCCAGGAGTATTGTCTGCTGGGCTGGAAGATTCGTGTCTGCTCAGTCACGGGTGTCAAGCCTGCTGAGTCACGTGTTTAGAGTCTGCTTAGCCTCTTAATGGCAGTCTGCTCAGCTCCTTGATTTTTGCCAGCTGAGCTGCGAGATTCGTGCCTGCTCAGCTCCTTGATCTTTGCCTGCTGAGCTGAGTGATTCCTGCCTGCTCAGCTCCATGAGTATTGCCTGCTGAGCTGCATGATTGGTGTCTGCTGAGCTGCATGATTGGTGTCTGCTGAGCTGCACCATTGGTGTCTGCTGAGCTGCCCAAATTGTGTCTGCTCAGTCACGGGTGTAGAGCCTGCTGCGTCACGTGTTTAGAGTCTGCTTAACCACTTCATTACAGTTTGCTCAGCTCCTTGACGATTTTCTGCTCCTCTCCGTGATTAGTGACCTCTTAGCCAAGTGATTAGTGCCTGCTCAGCTCTTTGATTATTGCCTCCTGAAGCACGTGATCAGTGCATGATAGCCACGTGATCAGTGCCTCTCAGTCACGTGATCAGCGCCCCTCAGTAACGTGATCAACGCCTCTCAGTCACGTGGTCAGTGCCTCTCAGTCACGTGATCAGTGCATGCTCAGTCACGTGATCAGTGCCTCTCAGTCACGTGATCAGTGCCTCTCAGTCACGTGATCAGTGCATGCTCGGTCACGTGATCAGTGCATGCTCAGCCACGTGATCAGGGCCTGCTCAGTCACGTGATCAGGGTCTGGTGAATCAAGGGATTAGCGCTTGCTCAGCTGCATGCTTAATCCCTGCTCAGCTGCCTGACTCGTGCCTGATCAGCTGTGTGATTAGTCCCTGCTCAGCTGCGTGATTAGTGCCTGCTCAAGACCGGGTTAGGAGCCGGCTGAGTGACGTGATTAGAGTCTGCTTAGCCACTTCATTACAGTCTGCTCAGCTCCATGATTATTGCCTGCTGAGCTGCGTGATTCCTGCCTGCTCAGCTTCTTGATTATTGCCTGCTGAGCTGCGTGATTCCTGCTTGCTCAGCTCCAGGATTATTGCCTGCTGAGCTGCGTGATTCGTGCCTGCTCAGCTCCTTGATTACTGTCTGCTGAACTGCGTGATTCCTGCCTGCTCAGCTCCACGAGTATTGTCTGCTGGGCTGCAAGATTCGTGTCTGCTCAGCTCCTTGATTACTGTCTGCTGAACTGCGTGATTCCTGCCTGCTCAGCTCCATGAGCATTGCCTGCTGAGCTGAGTGATTCCTGCCTGCTCAGCTCCATGAGTATTGCCTGCTGAGCTGCATGATTGGTGTCTGCTGAGCTGCACGATTTGTGTCTGCTGAGCTGCACCATTGGTGTATGCTGAGCTGCCCAAATTGTGTCTGCTCAGTCACGGGTGTAGAGCCTGCTGCGTCACGTGTTTAGAGTCTGCTTAACCACTTCATTACAGTTTGCTCAGCTCCTTGACGATTTCCTGCTCCTCTCCGTGATTAGTGCCCTCTTAGCCAAGTGATTAGTGCCTGCTCAGCTCTTTGATTATTGCCTCCTGAAGCACGTGATCAGTGCATGATAGCCACGTGATCAGCGCCTCTCAGTCACGTGATCAGCGCCCCTCAGTCACGTGATCAGCGCCTCTCAGTCACGTGATCAGTGCCTCTCAGTCACGTGATCAGTGCATGCTCAGTCACGTGATCAGTGCCTCTCAGTCACGTGATCAGTGCCTCTCAGTCACGTGATCAGTGCATGCTCAGTCACGTGATCAGTGCATGCTCAGCCACGTGATCAGGGCCTGCTCAGTCACGTGATCAGGGTCTGCTGAATCAAGGGATTAGCGCTTGCTCAGCTGCATGCTTAATCCCTGCTCAGCTGCCTGACTCGTGCCTGATCAGCTGTGTGATTAGTCCCTGCTCAGCTGCGTGATTAGTGCCTGCTCAAGACCGGGTTAGGAGCCGGCTGAGTGACGTGATTAGAGTCTGCTTAGCCACTTCATTACAGTCTGCTCAGCTCCATGATTATTGCCTGCTAAGCTGCGTGATTCCTGCCTGCTCAGCTTCTTGATTATTGCCTGCTGAGCTGCGTGATTCCTGCTTGCTCAGCTCCATATTTATTGCCTGCTGAGCTGCGTGATTCCTGCCTGCTCAGCTTCTTGATTATTGCATGCTGAGCTGCGTGATTCCTGTTTGCTCAGCTCCATGATTATTGCCTGCTGAGCTGCGTGATTCCTGCTTGCTCAGCTCCATGATTTTTGCTTGCTGAGCTGCATAATAAGTGCCTGCTCAGTCCCCAGAGAGGAGCCGGCTGAATCACGTGATTAGAGTCTGCTTATCCAGTTCATTACAGCCTTCAGCTCCAATTATTATTGCCTGCTAAGTTGCGTGATTCCTGCCTGCTCAGGTCCGTGAGTATTGCCTGCTGAGTTGCGTGATTCCTGCCAGCTCAGCTCCATGATTATTGCCTGCTGAGCTGCGCGATTCCTGACTGCTAGCTTCTTGCTTATTGGCTGCTGAGCTGCCTGATTCCTGCCTGCTCTGCTTCTTGATTATTGCCTGCTGAGCTGCGTGATTCCTGCTTGCTCAGCTCCAGGATTATTGCCTGCTGAGCTGCGTGATTCGTGCCTGCTCAGCTCCTTGATTACTGTCTGCTGAGCTGCGTGATTCCTGCCTGCTCAGCTCCAGGAGTATTGTCTGCTGGGCTGCAAGATTCGTGTCTGCTCAGTCACGGGTGTCAGGCCTGCTGAGTCACGTGTTTAGAGTCTGCTTAGCCACTTAATGGCAGTCTGCTCAGCTCCTTGATTTTTGCCAGCTGAGCTGCGAGATTCGTGCCTGCTCAGCTCCTTGATCTTTGCCTGCTGAGCTGAGTGATTCCTGCCTGCTCAGCTCCATGAGTATTGCCTGCTGAGCTGCATGATTGGTGTCTGCTGAGCTGCACCATTGGTGTCTGCTGAGCTGCACCATTGGTGTCTGCTGAGCTGCCCAAATTGTGTCTGCTCAGTCACGGGTGTAGAGCCTGCTGCGTCACGTGTTTAGAGTCTGCTTAACCACTTCATTACAGTTTGCTCAGCTCCTTGACGATTTCCTGCTCCTCTCCGTGATTAGTGCCCTCTTAGCCAAGTGATTAGTGCCTGCTCAGCTCTTTGATTATTGCCTCCTGAAGCACGTGATCAGTGCATGATAGCCACGTGATCAGCGCCTCTCAGTCACGTGATCAGCGCCTGCTCAGTCACGTGATCAGTGCCTCTCAGTCACGTGATCAGTGCCTCTCAGTCACGTGATGAGTGCATGCTCAGTCACGTGATCAGTGCATGCTCAGCCACGTGATCAGGGCCTGCTCAGTCACGTGATCAGGGTCTGCCGAATCAAGGGATTAGCGCTTGCTCAGCTGCATGCTTAATCCCTGCTCAGCTGACTGACTCGTGCCTGATCAGCTGTGTGATTAGTCCCTGCTCAGCTGCGTGATTAGTGCCTGCTCAAGACCGGGTTAGGAGCCGGCTGAGTGACGTGATTAGAGTCTGCTTAGCCACTTCATTACAGTCTGCTCAGCTCCATGATTATTGCCTGCTAAGCTGCGTGATTCCTGCCTGCTCAGCTTCTTGATTATTGCCTGCTGAGCTGCGAGATTCCTGCTTGCTCAGCTCCATATTTATTGCCTGCTGAGCTGCGTGATTCCTGCCTGCTCAGCTTCTTGATTATTGCATGCTGAGCTGCGTGATTCCTGTTTGCTCAGCTCCATGATTATTGCCTGCTGAGCTGCGTGATTCCTGCTTGCTCAGCTCCATGATTTTTGCTTGCTGAGCTGCATAATAAGTGCCTGCTCAGTCCCCAGAGAGGAGCCGGCTGAATCACGTGATTAGAGTCTGCTTATCCAGTTCATTACAGCCTTCAGCTCCAATTATTATTGCCTGCCAAGTTGCGTGATTCCTGCCTGCTCAGGTCCGTGAGTATTGCCTGCTGAGTTGCGTGATTCCTGCCAGCTCAGCTCCATGATTATTGCCTGCTGAGCTGCGCGATTCCTGACTGCTAGCTTCTTGCTTATTGGCTGCTGAGCTGCCTGATTCCTGCCTGCTCTGCTTCTTGATTATTGCCTGCTGAGCTGCGTGATTCCTGCTTGCTCAGCTCCAGGATTATTGCCTGCTGAGCTGCGTGATTCGTGCCTGCTCAGCTCCTTGATTACTGTCTGCTGAGCTGCGTGATTCCTGCCTGCTCAGCTCCAGGAGTATTGTCTGCTGGGCTGCAAGATTCGTGTGTGCTCAGTCACGGGTGTCAAGCCTGCTGAGTCACGTGTTTAGAGTCTGCTTAGCCACTTAATGGCAGTCTGCTCAGCTCCTTGATTTTTGCCAGCTGAGCTGCGAGATTCGTGCCTGCTCAGCTCCTTGATCTTTGCCTGCTGAGCTGAGTGATTCCTGCCTGCTCAGCTCCATGAGTATTGCCTGCTGAGCTGCATGATTGGTGTCTGCTGAGCTGCACCATTTGTGTCTGCTGAGCTGCACCATTGGTGTCTGCTGAGCTGCCCAAATTGTGTCTGCTCAGTCACGGGTGTAGAGCCTGCTGCGTCACGTGTTTAGAGTCTGCTTAACCACTTCATTACAGTTTGCTCAGCTCCTTGACGATTTCCTGCTCCTCTCCGTGATTAGTGCCCTCTTAGCCAAGTGATTAGTGCCTGCTCAGCTCTTTGATTATTGCCTCCTGAAGCACGTGATCAGTGCATGATAGCCACGTGATCAGCGCCTCTCAGTCACGTGATCAGCGCCCCTCAGTCACGTGATCAGTGCCTCTCAGTCACGTGATCAGTGCATGCTCAGTCACGTGATCAGTGCCTCTCAGTCACGTGATCAGTGCATGCTCAGTCACGTGATCAGTGCATGCTCAGCCACGTGATCAGTGCCTCTCAGTCACGTGATCAGTGCCTCTCAGTCACGTGATCAGTGCATGCTCAGTCACGTGATCAGTGCATGCTCAGCCACTTGATCAGGGCCTGCTCAGTCACGTGATCAGGGTCTGCTGAATCAAGGGATTAGTGCTTGCTCAGCTGCATGCTTAATCCCTGCTCAGCTGCCTGACTCGTGCCTGATCAGCTGTGTGATTAGTCCCTGCTCAGCTGCGTGATTAGTGCCTGCTCAAGACCGGGTTAGGAGCCGGCTGAGTGACGTGATTAGAGTCTGCTTAGCCACTTCATTACAGTCTGCTCAGCTCCATGATTATTGCCTGCTAAGCTGCGTGATTCCTGCCTGCTCAGCTTCTTGATTATTGCCTGCTGAGCTGCGTGATTCCTGCTTGCTCAGCTCCATATTTATTGCCTGCTGAGCTGCGTGATTCCTGCTTGCTCAGCTCCATGATTTTTGCTTGCTGAGCTGCATAATAAGTGCCTGCTCAGTCCCCAGAGAGGAGCCGGCTGAATCACGTGATTAGAGTCTGCTTATCCAGTTCATTACAGCCTTCAGCTCCAATTATTATTGCCTGCTAAGTTGCGTGATTCCTGCCTGCTCAGGTCCGTGAGTATTGCCTGCTGAGTTGCGTGATTCCTGCCAGCTCAGCTCCATGATTATTGCCTGCTGAGCTGCGCGATTCCTGACAGCTAGCTTCTTGCTTATTGGCTCCTGAGCTGCCTGATTCCTGCCTGCTCTGCTTCTTGATTATTGCCTGCTGAGCTGCGTGATTCCTGCTTGCTCAGCTCCAGGATTATTGCCTGCTGAGCTGCGTGATTCGTGCCTGCTCAGCTCCTTGATTACTGTCTGCTGAGCTGCGTGATTCCTGCCTGCTCAGCTCCAGGAGTATTGTCTGCTGGGCTGCAAGATTCGTGTCTGCTCAGTCACGGGTGTCAAGCCTGCTGAGTCACGTGTTTAGAGTCTGCTTAGCCACTTAATGGCAGTCTGCTCAGCTCCTTGATTTTTGCCAGCTGAGCTGCGAGATTCGTGCCTGCTCAGCTCCTTGATCTTTGCCTGCTGAGCTGTGTGATTCCTGCCTGCTCAGCTCCATGAGTATTGCCTGCTGAGCTGCATGATTGGTGTCTGCTGAACTGCATGATTGGTGTCTGCTGAGCTGCACCATTGGTGTCTGCTGAGCTGCCCAAATTGTGTCTGCTCAGTCACGGGTGTAGAGCCTGCTGCGTCACGTGTTTAGAGTCTGCTTAACCACTTCATTACAGTTTGCTCAGCTCCTTGACGATTTCCTGCTCCTCTCCGTGATTAGTGCCCTCTTAGCCAAGTGATTAGTGCCTGCTCAGCTCTTTGATTATTGCCTCCTGAAGCACGTGATCAGTGCATGATAGCCACGTGAACAGCGCCTCTCAGTCACGTGATCAGCGCCTCTCAGTCACGTGGTCAGTGCCTCTCAGTCACGTGATCAGTGCATGCTCAGTCACGTGATCAGTGCCTCTCAGTCACGTGATCAGTGCCTCTCAGTCACGTGATCAGTGCATGCTCGGTCACGTGATCAGTGCATGCTCAGCCACGTGATCAGGGCCTGCTCAGTCACGTGATCAGGGTCTGGTGAATCAAGGGATTAGCGCTTGCTCAGCTGCATGCTTAATCCCTGCTCAGCTGCGTGACTCGTGCCTGATCAGCTGTGTGATTAGTCCCTGCTCAGCTGCGTGATTAGTGCCTGCTCAAGACCGGGTTAGGAGCCGGCTGAGTGACGTGATTAGAGTCTGCTTAGCCACTTCATTACAGTCTGCTCAGCTCCATGATTATTGCCTGCTGAGCTGCGTGATTCCTGCCTGCTCAGCTTCTTGATTATTGCCTGCTGAGCTGCGTGATTCCTGCTTGCTCAGCACCAGGATTATTGCCTGCTGAGCTGCGTGATTCCTGCCTGCTCAGCTCCTTGATTACTGTCTGCTGAACTGCGTGATTCCTGCCTGCTCAGCTCCAGGAGTATTGCCTGCTGGGCTGCAAGATTCGTGTCTGCTCAGCTCCTTGATTACTGTCTGCTGAACTGCGTGATTCCTGCCTGCTCAGCTCCAGGAGTATTGTCTGCTGAGCTGAGTGATTCCTGCCTGCTCAGCTCCATGAGTATTGCCTGCTGAGCTGCATGATTGGTGTCTGCTGAGCTGCATGATTGGTGTCTGCTGAGCTGCACCATTGGTGTATGCTGAGCTGCCCAAATTGTGTCTGCTCAGTCACGGGTGTAGAGCCTGCTGCGTCACGTGTTTAGAGTCTGCTTAACCACTTCATTACAGTTTGCTCAGCTCCTTGACGATTTTCTGCTCTGATTAGTGCCCTTTTAGCCAAGTGATTAGTGCCTGCTCAGCTCTTTGATTATTGCCTCCTGAGCACGTGATCAGTGCATGATAGCCAAGTGAACAGCGCCTCTCAGTCACGTGATCAGCGCCTCTCAGTCACGTGGTCAGTGCCTCTCAGTCACGTGATCAGTGCATGCTCAGTCACGTGATCAGTGCCTCTCAGTCACGTGATCAGTGCCTGCTCAGTCACGTGATCAGTGCATGCTCAGTCACGTGATCAGTGCATGCTCAGCCACGTGATCAGTGCCTGCTCAGTCACGTGATCAGGGTCTGCTGAATCAAGGGATTAGCGCTTGCTCAGCTGCATGCTTAATCCCTGCTCAGCTGCCTGACTCGTGCCTGATCAGCTGTGTGATTAGTCCCTGCTCAGCTGCGTGATTAGTGCCTGCTCAGTCCGGGTGTCAAGCCTGCTGAGTGACGTGATTAGAGTTTGCTTAGCCACTTCATTACAGTCTGCTCAGCTCCTTGATTATTGCCTGCTGAGCTGCGTGATTCCTGCTTGCTCAGCTCCATATTTATTGCCTGCTGAGCTGAGTGATTCCTGCCTGCTCAGCTTCTTGATTACTGCATGCTGAGCTGCATGATTGGTGTCTGCTGAGCTGCACCATTTGTGTCTGCTGAGCTGCACCATTGGTGTCTGCTGAGCTGCCCAAATTGTGTCTGCTCAGTCACGGGTGTAGAGCCTGCTGCGTCACGTGTTTAGAGTCTGCTTAACCACTTCATTACAGTTTGCTCAGCTCCTTGACGATTTTCTGCTCCTCTCCGTGATTAGTGCCCTCTTAGCCAAGTGATTAGTGCCTGCTCAGCTCTTTGATTATTGCCTCCTGAAGCACGTGATCAGTGCATGATAGCCACGTGATCAGCGCCTCTCAGTCACGTGATCAGCGCCCCTCGGTCACGTGATCAGCGCCTCTCAGTCACGTGATCAGTGCCTCTCAGTCACGTGATCAGTGCATGCTCAGTCACGTGATCAGTGCCTCTCAGTCACGGGATCAGTGCCTCTCAGTCACGTGATGAGTGCATGCTCAGTCACGTGATCAGTGCATGCTCAGCCACGTGATCAGGGCCTGCTCAGTCACGTGATCAGGGTCTGCTGAATCAAGGGATTAGCGCTTGCTCAGCTGCATGCTTAATCCCTGCTCAGCTGCCTGACTCGTGCCTGATCAGCTGTGTGATTAGTCCCTGCTCAGCTGCGTGATTAGTGCCTGCTCAAGACCGGGTTAGGAGCCGGCTGAGTGACGTGATTAGAGTCTGCTTAGCCACTTCATTACAGTCTGCTCAGCTCCATGATTATTGCCTGCTAAGCTGCGTGATTCCTGCCTGCTCAGCTTCTTGATTATTGCCTGCTGAGCTGCGTGATTCCTGCTTGCTCAGCTCCATATTTATTGCCTGCTGAGCTGCGTGATTCCTGCCTGCTCAGCTTCTTGATTATTGCATGCTGAGCTGCGTGATTCCTGTTTGCTCAGCTCCATGATTATTGCCTGCTGAGCTGCGTGATTCCTGCTTGCTCAGCTCCATGATTTTTGCTTGCTGAGCTGCATAATAAGTGCCTGCTCAGTCCCCAGAGAGGAGCCGGCTGAATCACGTGATTAGAGTCTGCTTATCCAGTTCATTACAGCCTTCAGCTCCAATTATTATTGCCTGCCAAGTTGCGTGATTCCTGCCTGCTCAGGTCCGTGAGTATTGCCTGCTGAGTTGCGTGATTCCTGCCAGCTCAGCTCCATGATTATTGCCTGCTGAGCTGCGCGATTCCTGACTGCTAGCTTCTTGCTTATTGGCTGCTGAGCTGCCTGATTCCTGCCTGCTCTGCTTCTTGATTATTGCCTGCTGAGCTGCGTGATTCCTGCTTGCTCAGCTCCAGGATTATTGCCTGCTGAGCTGCGTGATTCGTGCCTGCTCAGCTCCTTGATTACTGTCTGCTGAGCTGCGTGATTCCTGCCTGCTCAGCTCCAGGAGTATTGTCTGCTGGGCTGCAAGATTCGTGTGTGCTCAGTCACGGGTGTCAAGCCTGCTGAGTCACGTGTTTAGAGTCTGCTTAGCCACTTAATGGCAGTCTGCTCAGCTCCTTGATTTTTGCCAGCTGAGCTGCGAGATTCGTGCCTGCTCAGCTCCTTGATCTTTGCCTGCTGAGCTGAGTGATTCCTGCCTGCTCAGCTCCATGAGTATTGCCTGCTGAGCTGCATGATTGGTGTCTGCTGAGCTGCACCATTTGTGTCTGCTGAGCTGCACCATTGGTGTCTGCTGAGCTGCCCAAATTGTGTCTGCTCAGTCACGGGTGTAGAGCCTGCTGCGTCACGTGTTTAGAGTCTGCTTAACCACTTCATTACAGTTTGCTCAGCTCCTTGACGATTTCCTGCTCCTCTCCGTGATTAGTGCCCTCTTAGCCAAGTGATTAGTGCCTGCTCAGCTCTTTGATTATTGCCTCCTGAAGCACGTGATCAGTGCATGATAGCCACGTGATCAGCGCCTCTCAGTCACGTGATCAGCGCCCCTCAGTCACGTGATCAGTGCCTCTCAGTCACGTGATCAGTGCCTGCTCAGTCACGTGTTCAGTGCCTCTCAGTCACGTGATCAGTGCATGCTCAGTCACGTGATCAGTGCCTGCTCAGCCACGTGATCAGTGCCTGCTCAGTCACGTGATCAGTGCCTGCTCAGTCACGTGATCAGTGCATGCTCAGTCACGTGATCAGTGCATGCTCAGCCACTTGATCAGGGCCTGCTCAGTCACGTGATCAGGGTCTGCTGAATCAAGGGATTAGTGCTTGCTCAGCTGCATGCTTAATCCCTGCTCAGCTGCCTGACTCGTGCCTGATCAGCTGTGTGATTAGTCCCTGCTCAGCTGCGTGATTAGTGCCTGCTCAAGACCGGGTTAGGAGCCGGCTGAGTGACGTGATTAGAGTCTGCTTAGCCACTTCATTACAGTCTGCTCAGCTCCATGATTATTGCCTGCTAAGCTGCGTGATTCCTGCCTGCTCAGCTTCTTGATTATTGCCTGCTGAGCTGCGTGATTCCTGCTTGCTCAGCTCCATATTTATTGCCTGCTGAGCTGCGTGATTCCTGCTTGCTCAGCTCCATGATTTTTGCTTGCTGAGCTGCATAATAAGTGCCTGCTCAGTCCCCAGAGAGGAGCCGGCTGAATCACGTGATTAGAGTCTGCTTATCCAGTTCATTACAGCCTTCAGCTCCAATTATTATTGCCTGCTAAGTTGCGTGATTCCTGCCTGCTCAGGTCCGTGAGTATTGCCTGCTGAGTTGCGTGATTCCTGCCAGCTCAGCTCCATGATTATTGCCTGCTGAGCTGCGCGATTCCTGACTGCTAGCTTCTTGCTTATTGGCTCCTGAGCTGCCTGATTCCTGCCTGCTCTGCTTCTTGATTATTGCCTGCTGAGCTGCGTGATTCCTGCTTGCTCAGCTCCAGGATTATTGCCTGCTGAGCTGCGTGATTCGTGCCTGCTCAGCTCCTTGATTACTGTCTGCTGAGCTGCGTGATTCCTGCCTGCTCAGCTCCAGGAGTATTGTCTGCTGGGCTGCAAGATTCGTGTGTGCTCAGTCACGGGTGTCAAGCCTGCTGAGTCACGTGTTTAGAGTCTGCTTAGCCACTTAATGGCAGTCTGCTCAGCTCCTTGATTTTTGCCAGCTGAGCTGCGAGATTCGTGCCTGCTCAGCTCCTTGATCTTTGCCTGCTGAGCTGAGTGATTCCTGCCTGCTCAGCTCCATGAGTATTGCCTGCTGAGCTGCATGATTGGTGTCTGCTGAGCTGCACCATTTGTGTCTGCTGAGCTGCACCATTGGTGTCTGCTGAGCTGCCCAAATTGTGTCTGCTCAGTCACGGGTGTAGAGCCTGCTGCGTCACGTGTTTAGAGTCTGCTTAACCACTTCATTACAGTTTGCTCAGCTCCTTGACGATTTCCTGCTCCTCTCCGTGATTAGTGCCCTCTTAGCCAAGTGATTAGTGCCTGCTCAGCTCTTTGATTATTGCCTCCTGAAGCACGTGATCAGTGCATGATAGCCACGTGATCAGCGCCTCTCAGTCACGTGATCAGCGCCCCTCAGTCACGTGATCAGTGCCTCTCAGTCACGTGATCAGTGCATGATCAGTCACGTGATCAGTGCCTCTCAGTCACGTGATCAGTGCATGCTCCGTCACGTGATCAGTGCATGCTCAGCCACGTGATCAGTGCCTCTCAGTCACGTGATCAGTGCCTCTCAGTCACGTGATCAGTGCATGCTCAGTCACGTGATCAGTGCATGCTCAGCCACGTGATCAGGGCCTGCTCAGTCACGTGATCAGGGTCTGCTGAATCAAGGGATTAGTGCTTGCTCAGCTGCATGCTTAATCCCTGCTCAGCTGCCTGACTGGTGCCTGATCAGCTGTGTGATTAGTCCCTGCTCAGCTGCGTGATTAGTGCCTGCTCAAGACCGGGTTAGGAGCCGGCTGAGTGACGTGATTAGAGTCTGCTTAGCCACTTCATTACAGTCTGCTCAGCTCCATGATTATTGCCTGCTAAGCTGCGTGATTCCTGCCTGCTCAGCTTCTTGATTATTGCCTGCTGAGCTGCGTGATTCCTGCTTGCTCAGCTCCATATTTATTGCCTGCTGAGCTGCGTGATTCCTGCTTGCTCAGCTCCATGATTTTTGCTTGCTGAGCTGCATAATAAGTGCCTGCTCAGTCCCCAGAGAGGAGCCGGCTGAATCACGTGATTAGAGTCTGCTTATCCAGTTCATTACAGCCTTCAGCTCCAATTATTATTGCCTGCTAAGTTGCGTGATTCCTGCCTGCTCAGGTCCGTGAGTATTGCCTGCTGAGTTGCGTGATTCCTGCCAGCTCAGCTCCATGATTATTGCCTGCTGAGCTGCGCGATTCCTGACTGCTAGCTTCTTGCTTATTGGCTGCTGAGCTGCCTGATTCCTGCCTGCTCTGCTTCTTGATTATTGCCTGCTGAGCTGCGTGATTCCTGCTTGCTCAGCTCCAGGATTATTGCCTGCTGAGCTGCGTGATTCGTGCCTGCTCAGCTCCTTGATTACTGTCTGCTGAGCTGCGTGATTCCTGCCTGCTCAGCTCCAGGAGTATTGTCTGCTGGGCTGCAAGATTCGTGTGTGCTCAGTCACGGGTGTCAAGCCTGCTGAGTCACGTGTTTAGAGTCTGCTTAGCCACTTAATGGCAGTCTGCTCAGCTCCTTGATTTTTGCCATCTGAGCTGCGAGATTCGTGCCTGCTCAGCTCCTTGATCTTTGCCTGCTGAGCTGAGTGATTCCTGCCTGCTCAGCTCCATGAGTATTGCCTGCTGAGCTGCATGATTGGTGTCTGCTGAGCTGCACCATTTGTGTCTGCTGAGCTGCACCATTGGTGTCTGCTGAGCTGCCCAAATTGTGTCTGCTCAGTCACGGGTGTAGAGCCTGCTGCGTCACGTGTTTAGAGTCTGCTTAACCACTTCATTACAGTTTGCTCAGCTCCTTGACGATTTCCTGCTCCTCTCCGTGATTAGTGCCCTCTTAGCCAAGTGATTAGTGCCTGCTCAGCTCTTTGATTATTGCCTCCTGAAGCACGTGATCAGTGCATGATAGCCACGTGATCAGCGCCTCTCAGTCACGTGATCAGCGCCCCTCAGTCACGTGATCAGCGCCTCTCAGTCACGTGATCAGTGCCTCTCAGTCACGTGATCAGTGCATGCTCAGTCACGTGATCAGTGCCTCTCAGTCACGTGATCAGTGCATGCTCAGTCACGTGATCAGTGCATGCTCAGCCACGTGATCAGGGCCTGCTCAGTCACGTGATCAGGGTCTGCTGAATCAAGGGATTAGCGCTTGCTCAGCTGCATGCTTAATCCCTGCTCAGCTGCCTGACTCGTGCCTGATCAGCTGTGTGATCAGTCCCTGCTCAGCTGCGTGATTAGTGCCTGCTCAAGACCGGGTTAGGAGCCGGCTGAGTGACGTGATTAGAGTCTGCTTAGCCACTTCATTACAGTCTGCTCAGCTCCATGATTATTGCCTGCTAAGCTGCGTGATTCCTGCCTGCTCAGCTTCTTGATTATTGCCTGCTGAGCTGCGTGATTCCTGCTTGCTCAGCTCCATATTTATTGCCTGCTGAGCTGCGTGATTCCTGGCTGCTCAGCTTCTTGATTATTGCATGCTGAGCTGCGTGATTCCTGTTTGCTCAGCTCCATGATTATTGCCTGCTGAGCTGCGTGATTCCTGCTTGCTCAGCTCCATGATTTTTGCTTGCTGAGCTGCATAATAAGTGCCTGCTCAGTCCCCAGAGAGGAGCCGGCTGAATCACGTGTTTAGAGTCTGCTTATCCAGTTCATTACAGCCTTCAGCTCCAATTATTATTGCCTGCTAAGTTGCGTGATTCCTGCCTGCTCAGGTCCGTGAGTATTGCCTGCTGAGTTGCGTGATTCCTGCCAGCTCAGCTCCATGATTATTGCCTGCTGAGCTGCGCGATTCCTGACTGCTAGCTTCTTGCTTATTGGCTGCTGAGCTGCCTGATTCCTGCCTGCTCTGCTTCTTGATTATTGCCTGCTGAGCTGCGTGATTCCTGCTTGCTCAGCTCCAGGATTATTGCCTGCTGAGCTGCGTGATTCGTGCCTGCTCAGCTCCTTGATTACTGTCTGCTGAGCTGCGTGATTCCTGCCTGCTCAGCTCCAGGAGTATTGTCTGCTGGGCTGCAAGATTCGTGTGTGCTCAGTCACGGGTGTCAAGCCTGCTGAGTCACGTGTTTAGAGTCTGCTTAGCCACTTAATGGCAGTCTGCTCAGCTCCTTGATTTTTGCCAGCTGAGCTGCGAGATTCGTGCCTGCTCAGCTCCTTGATCTTTGCCTGCTGAGCTGAGTGATTCCTGCCTGCTCAGCTCCATGAGTATTGCCTGCTGAGCTGCATGATTGGTGTCTGCTGAGCTGCACCATTTGTGTCTGCTGAGCTGCACCATTGGTGTCTGCTGAGCTGCCCAAATTGTGTCTGCTCAGTCACGGGTGTAGAGCCTGCTGCGTCACGTGTTTAGAGTCTGCTTAACCACTTCATTACAGTTTGCTCAGCTCCTTGACGATTTCCTGCTCCTCTCCGTGATTAGTGCCCTCTTAGCCAAGTGATTAGTGCCTGCTCAGCTCTTTGATTATTGCCTCCTGAAGCACGTGATCAGTGCATGATAGCCACGTGATCAGCGCCTCTCAGTCACGTGATCAGCGCCCCTCAGTCACGTGATCAGCGCCTCTCAGTCACGTGATCAGTGCCTCTCAGTCACGTGATCAGTGCATGCTCAGTCACGTGATCAGTGCCTCTCAGTCACGTGATCAGTGCCTCTCAGTCACGTGATCAGTGCATGCTCAGTCACGTGATCAGTGCATGCTCAGCCACGTGATCAGGGCCTGCTCAGTCACGTGATCAGGGTCTGCTGAATCAAGGGATTAGCGCTTGCTCAGCTGCATGCTTAATCCCTGCTCAGCTGCCTGACTCGAGCCTGATCAGCTGTGTGATCAGTCCCTGCTCAGCTGCGTGATTAGTGCCTGCTCAAGACCGGGTTAGGAGCCGGCTGAGTGACGTGATTAGAGTCTGCTTAGCCACTTCATTACAGTCTGCTCAGCTCCATGATTATTGCCTGCTAAGCTGCGTGATTCCTGCCTGCTCAGCTTCTTGATTATTGCCTGCTGAGCTGCGTGATTCCTGCTTGCTCAGCTCCATATTTATTGCCTGCTGAGCTGCGTGATTCCTGCCTGCTCAGCTACTTGATTATTGCCTGCTGAGCTGCGTGATTCCTGCCTGCTCAGCTCCATGAGTATTGCCTGCTGAGCTGCATGATTGGTGTCTGCTGAGCTGCACCATTGGTGTCTGCTGAGCTGCCCAAATTGTGTCTGCTCAGTCACGGGTGTAGAGCCTGCTGCGTCACGTGTTTAGAGTCTGCTTAACCACTTCATTACAGTTTGCTCAGCTCCTTGACGATTTCCTGCTCCTCTCCGTGATTAGTGCCCTCTTAGCCAAGTGATTAGTGCCTGCTCAGCTCTTTGATTATTGCCTCCTGAAGCACGTGATCAGTGCATGATAGCCACGTGATCAGCGCCTCTCAGTCACGTGATCAGCGCCCCTCAGTCACGTGATCAGCGCCTCTCAGTCACGTGATCAGTGCCTCTCAGTCACGTGATCAGTGCATGCTCAGTCACGTGATCAGTGCCTCTCAGTCACGTGATCAGTGCCTCTCAGTCACGTGATCAGTGCATGCTCAGTCACGTGATCAGTGCATGCTCAGCCACGTGATCAGGGCCTGCTCAGTCACGTGATCAGGGTCTGCTGAATCAAGGGATTAGCGCTTGCTCAGCTGCATGCTTAATCCCTGCTCAGCTGCCTGACTCGTGCCTGATCAGCTGTGTGATCAGTCCCTGCTCAGCTGCGTGATTAGTGCCTGCTCAAGACCGGGTTAGGAGCCGGCTGAGTGACGTGATTAGAGTCTGCTTAGCCACTTCATTACAGTCTGCTCAGCTCCATGATTATTGCCTGCTAAGCTGCGTGATTCCTGCCTGCTCAGCTTCTTGATTATTGCCTGCTGAGCTGCGTGATTCCTGCTTGCTCAGCTCCATATTTATTGCCTGCTGAGCTGCGTGATTCCTGGCTGCTCAGCTTCTTGATTATTGCATGCTGAGCTGCGTGATTCCTGTTTGCTCAGCTCCATGATTATTGCCTGCTGAGCTGCGTGATTCCTGCTTGCTCAGCTCCATGATTTTTGCTTGCTGAGCTGCATAATAAGTGCCTGCTCAGTCCCCAGAGAGGAGCCGGCTGAATCACGTGTTTAGAGTCTGCTTATCCAGTTCATTACAGCCTTCAGCTCCAATTATTATTGCCTGCTAAGTTGCGTGATTCCTGCCTGCTCAGGTCCGTGAGTATTGCCTGCTGAGTTGCGTGATTCCTGCCAGCTCAGCTCCATGATTATTGCCTGCTGAGCTGCGCGATTCCTGACTGCTATCTTCTTGCTTATTGGCTGCTGAGCTGCCTGATTCCTGCCTGCTCTGCTTCTTGATTATTGCCTGCTGAGCTGCGTGATTCCTGCTTGCTCAGCTCCAGGATTATTGCCTGCTGAGCTGCGTGATTCGTGCCTGCTCAGCTCCTTGATTACTGTCTGCTGAGCTGCGTGATTCCTGCCTGCTCAGCTCCAGGAGTATTGTCTGCTGGGCTGCAAGATTCGTGTGTGCTCAGTCACGGGTGTCAAGCCTGCTGAGTCACGTGTTTAGAGTCTGCTTAGCCACTTAATGGCAGTCTGATCAGCTCCTTGATTTTTGCCAGCTGAGCTGCGAGATTCGTGCCTGCTCAGCTCCTTGATCTTTGCCTGCTGAGCTGAGTGATTCCTGCCTGCTCAGCTCCATGAGTATTGCCTGCTGAGCTGCATGATTGGTGTCTGCTGAGCTGCACCATTTGTGTCTGCTGAGCTGCACCATTGGTGTCTGCTGAGCTGCCCAAATTGTGTCTGCTCAGTCACGGGTGTAGAGCATGCTGCGTCACGTGTTTAGAGTCTGCTTAACCACTTCATTACAGTTTGCTCAGCTCCTTGACGATTTCCTGCTCCTCTCCGTGATTAGTGCCCTCTTAGCCAAGTGATTAGTGCCTGCTCAGCTCTTTGATTATTGCCTCCTGAAGCACGTGATCAGTGCATGATAGCCACGTGATCAGCGCCTCTCAGTCACGTGATCAGCGCCCCTCAGTCACGTGATCAGCGCCTCTCAGTCACGTGATCAGTGCCTCTCAGTCACGTGATCAGTGCATGCTCAGTCACGTGATCAGTGCCTCTCAGTCACGTGATCAGTGCCTCTCAGTCACGTGATCAGTGCATGCTCAGTCACGTGATCAGTGCATGCTCAGCCACGTGATCAGGGCCTGCTCAGTCACGTGATCAGGGTCTGCTGAATCAAGGGATTAGCGCTTGCTCAGCTGCATGCTTAATCCCTGCTCAGCTGCCTGACTCGTGCGTGATCAGCTGTGTGATCAGTCCCTGCTCAGCTGCGTGATTAGTGCCTGCTCAAGACCGGGTTAGGAGCCGGCTGAGTGACGTGATTAGAGTCTGCTTAGCCACTTCATTACAGTCTGCTCAGCTCCATGATTATTGCCTGCTAAGCTGCGTGATTCCTGCCTGCTCAGCTTCTTGATTATTGCCTGCTGAGCTGCGTGATTCCTGCTTGCTCAGCTCCATATTTATTGCCTGCTGAGCTGCGTGATTCCTGGCTGCTCAGCTTCTTGATTATTGCATGCTGAGCTGCGTGATTCCTGTTTGCTCAGCTCCATGATTATTGCCTGCTGAGCTGCGTGATTCCTGCTTGCTCAGCTCCATGATTTTTGCTTGCTGAGCTGCATAATAAGTGCCTGCTCAGTCCCCAGAGAGGAGCCGGCTGAATCACGTGTTTAGAGTCTGCTTATCCAGTTCATTACAGCCTTCAGCTCCAATTATTATTGCCTGCTAAGTTGCGTGATTCCTGCCTGCTCAGGTCCGTGAGTATTGCCTGCTGACTTGCGTGATTCCTGCCAGCTCAGCTCCATGATTATTGCCTGCTGAGCTGCGCGATTCCTGACTGCTAGCTTCTTGCTTATTGGCTGCTGAGCTGCCTGATTCCTGCCTGCTCTGCTTCTTGATTATTGTCTGCTGAGCAGCGTGATTCCTGCTTGCTCAGCTCCAGGATTATTGCCTGCTGAGCTGCGTGATTCGTGCCTGCTCAGCTCCTTGATTACTGTCTGCTGAGCTGCGTGATTCCTGCCTGCTCAGCTCCAGGAGTATTGTCTGCTGGGCTGCAAGATTCGTGTGTGCTCAGTCACGGGTGTCAAGCCTGCTGAGTCACGTGTTTAGAGTCTGCTTAGCCACTTAATGGCAGTCTGATCAGCTCCTTGATTTTTGCCAGCTGAGCTGCGAGATTCGTGCCTGCTCAGCTCCTTGATCTTTGCCTGCTGAGCTGAGTGATTCCTGCCTGCTCAGCTCCATGAGTATTGCCTGCTGAGCTGCATGATTGGTGTCTGCTGAGCTGCACCATTTGTGTCTGCTGAGCTGCACCATTGGTGTCTGCTGAGCTGCCCAAATTGTGTCTGCTCAGTCACGGGTGTAGAGCCTGCTGCGTCACGTGTTTAGAGTCTGCTTAACCACTTCATTACAGTTTGCTCAGCTCCTTGACGATTTCCTGCTCCTCTCCGTGATTAGTGCCCTCTTAGCCAAGTGATTAGTGCCTGCTCAGCTCTTTGATTATTGCCTCCTGAAGCACGTGATCAGTGCATGATAGCCACGTGATCAGCGCCTCTCAGTCACGTGATCAGCGCCCCTCAGTCACGTGATCAGCGCCTCTCAGTCACGTGATCAGTGCCTCTCAGTCACGTGATCAGTGCATGCTCAGTCACGTGATCAGTGCCTCTCAGTCACGTGATCAGTGCCTCTCAGTCACGTGATCAGTGCATGCTCAGTCACGTGATCAGTGCATGCTCAGCCACGTGATCAGGGCCTGCTCAGTCACGTGATCAGGGTCTGCTGAATCAAGGGATTAGCGCTTGCTCAGCTGCATGCTTAATCCCTGCTCAGCTGCCTGACTCGTGCCTGATCAGCTGTGTGATTAGTCCCTGCTCAGCTGCGTGATTAGTGCCTGCTCAAGACCGGGTTAGGAGCCGGCTGAGTGACGTGATTAGAGTCTGCTTAGCCACTTCATTACAGTCTGCTCAGCTCCATGATTATTGCCTGCTAAGCTGCGTGATTCCTGCCTGCTCAGCTTCTTGATTATTGCCTGCTGAGCTGCGTGATTCCTGCTTGCTCAGCTCCATATTTATTGCCTGCTGAGCTGCGTGATTCCTGCCTGCTCAGCTTCTTGATTATTGCATGCTGAGCTGCGTGATTCCTGTTTGCTCAGCTCCATGATTATTGCCTGCTGAGCTGCGTGATTCCTGCTTGCTCAGCTCCATGATTTTTGCTTGCTGAGCTGCATAATAAGTGCCTGCTCAGTCCCCAGAGAGGAGCCGGCTGAATCACGTGATTAGAGTCTGCTTATCCAGTTCATTACAGCCTTCAGCTCCAATTATTATTGCCTGCTAAGTTGCGTGATTCCTGCCTGCTCAGGTCCGTGAGTATTGCCTGCTGAGTTGCGTGATTCCTGCCAGCTCAGCTCCATGATTATTGCCTGCTGAGCTGCGCGATTCCTGACTGCTAGCTTCTTGCTTATTGGCTGCTGAGCTGCCTGATTCCTGCCTGCTCTGCTTCTTGATTATTGCCTGCTGAGCTGCGTGATTCCTGCTTGCTCAGCTCCAGGATTATTGCCTGCTGAGCTGCGTGATTCGTGCCTGCTCAGCTCCTTGATTACTGTCTGCTGAGCTGCGTGATTCCTGCCTGCTCAGCTCCAGGAGTATTGTCTGCTGGGCTGCAAGA
This sequence comes from Bos javanicus, assembly GCF_032452875.1. Lineage (NCBI taxonomy): Eukaryota > Metazoa > Chordata > Mammalia > Artiodactyla > Bovidae > Bos > Bos javanicus. The sequence goes on along the minus strand of NW_026894124.1, from coordinate 140,667 downwards.
TTCGTGTGTGCTCAGTCCCGGGTGTCAAGCCTGCTGAGTCACGTGTTTAGAGTCTGCTTAGCCACTTAATGGCAGTCTGCTCAGCTCCTTGATTTTTGCCAGCTGAGCTGCGAGATTCGTGCCTGCTCAGCTCCTTGATCTTTGCCTGCTGAGCTGAGTGATTCCTGCCTGCTCAGCTCCATGAGTATTGCCTGCTGAGCTGCATGATTGGTGTCTGCTGAGCTGCACCATTTGTGTCTGCTGAGCTGCACCATTGGTGTCTGCTGAGCTGCCCAAATTGTGTCTGCTCAGTCACGGGTGTAGAGCCTGCTGCGTCACGTGTTTAGAGTCTGCTTAACCACTTCATTACAGTTTGCTCAGCTCCTTGACGATTTCCTGCTCCTCTCCGTGATTAGTGCCCTCTTAGCCAAGTGATTAGTGCCTGCTCAGCTATTTGATTATTGCCTCCTGAAGCACGTGATCAGTGCATGATAGCCACGTGATCAGCGCCTCTCAGTCACGTGATCAGCGCCTCTCAGTCACGTGATCAGCGCCTCTCAGTCACGTGATCAGTGCCTGCTCAGTCACGTGATCAGTGCATGCTCAGTCACGTGATCAGTGCCTCTCAGTCACGTGATCAGTGCATGCTCAGTCACGTGATCAGTGCATGCTCAGCCACGGGATCAGGGCCTGCTCAGTCTCGTGATCAGGGTCTGCTGAATCAAGGGATTAGCGCTTGCTCAGCTGCATGCTTAATCCCTGCTCAGCTGCCTGACTCGTGCCTGATCAGCTGTGTGATTAGTCCCTGCTCAGCTGCGTGATTAGTGCCTGCTCAAGACCGGGTTAGGAGCCGGCTGAGTGACGTGATTAGAGTCTGCTTAGCCACTTCATTCAGCTCCATGATTAGCCTGCTGCTGCGTGAGCTCAGCTTCTTGATTATTGCCTGCTGAGCTGCGTGATTCCTGCTTGCTCAGCTCCATATTTATTGCCTGCTGAGCTGCGTGATTCCTGCCTGCTCAGCTTCTTGATTATTGCATGCTGAGCTGCGTGATTCCTGTTTGCTCAGCTCCATGATTATTGCCTGCTGAGCTGCGTGATTCCTGCTTGCTCAGCTCCATGATTTTTGCTTGCTGAGCTGCATAATAAGTGCCTGCTCAGTCCCCAGAGAGGAGCCGGCTGAATCACGTGTTTAGAGTCTGCTTATCCAGTTCATTACAGCCTTCAGCTCCAATTATTATTGCCTGCTAAGTTGCGTGATTCCTGCCTGCTCAGGTCCGTGAGTATTGCCTGCTGACTTGCGTGATTCCTGCCAGCTCAGCTCCATGATTATTGCCTGCTGAGCTGCGCGATTCCTGACTGCTAGCTTCTTGCTTATTGGCTGCTGAGCTGCCTGATTCCTGCCTGCTCTGCTTCTTGATTATTGCCTGCTGAGCTGCGTGATTCCTGCTTGCTCAGCTCCAGGATTACTGCCTGCTGAGCTGCGCGATTCCTGACTGCTCAGCTCCAGGAGTATTGTCTGCTGGGCTGCAAGATTCGTGTGTGCTCAGTCCCGGGTGTCAAGCCTGCTGAGTCACGTGTTTAGAGTCTGCTTAGCCACTTAATGGCAGTCTGCTCAGCTCCTTGATTTTTGCCAGCTGAGCTGCGAGATTCGTGCCTGCTCAGCTCCTTGATCTTTGCCTGCTGAGCTGAGTGATTCCTGCCTGCTCAGCTCCATGAGTATTGCCTGCTGAGCTGCATGATTGGTGTCTGCTGAGCTGCACCATTTGTGTCTGCTGAGCTGCACCATTGGTGTCTGCTGAGCTGCCCAAATTGTGTCTGCTCAGTCACGGGTGTAGAGCCTGCTGCGTCACGTGTTTAGAGTCTGCTTAACCACTTCATTACAGTTTGCTCAGCTCCTTGACGATTTCCTGCTCCTCTCCGTGATTAGTGCCCTCTTAGCCAAGTGATTAGTGCCTGCTCAGCTCTTTGATTATTGCCTCCTGAAGCACGTGATCAGTGCATGATAGCCACGTGATCAGCGCCTCTCAGTCACGTGATCAGCGCCCCTCAGTCACGTGATCAGCGCCTCTCAGTCACGTGATCAGTGCCTCTCAGTCACGTGATCAGTGCATGCTCAGTCACGTGATCAGTGCCTCTCAGTCACGTGATCAGTGCCTCTCAGTCACGTGATCAGTGCATGCTCAGTCACGTGATCAGTGCATGCTCAGCCACGTGATCAGGGCCTGCTCAGTCACGTGATCAGGGTCTGCTGAATCAAGGGATTAGCGCTTGCTCAGCTGCATGCTTAATCCCTGCTCAGCTGCCTGACTCGTGCCTGATCAGCTGTGTGATTAGTCCCTGCTCAGCTGCGTGATTAGTGCCTGCTCAAGACCGGGTTAGGAGCCGGCTGAGTGACGTGATTAGAGTCTGCTTAGCCACTTCATTACAGTCTGCTCAGCTCCATGATTATTGCCTGCTAAGCTGCGTGATTCCTGCCTGCTCAGCTTCTTGATTATTGCCTGCTGAGCTGCGTGATTCCTGCTTGCTCAGCTCCATATTTATTGCCTGCTGAGCTGCGTGATTCCTGGCTGCTCAGCTTCTTGATTATTGCATGCTGAGCTGCGTGATTCCTGTTTGCTCAGCTCCATGATTATTGCCTGCTGAGCTGCGTGATTCCTGCTTGCTCAGCTCCATGATTTTTGCTTGCTGAGCTGCATAATAAGTGCCTGCTCAGTCCCCAGAGAGGAGCCGGCTGAATCACGTGTTTAGAGTCTGCTTATCCAGTTCATTACAGCCTTCAGCTCCAATTATTATTGCCTGCTAAGTTGCGTGATTCCTGCCTGCTCAGGTCCGTGAGTATTGCCTGCTGAGTTGCGTGATTCCTGCCAGCTCAGCTCCATGATTATTGCCTGCTGAGCTGCGCGATTCCTGACTGCTAGCTTCTTGCTTATTGGCTGCTGAGCTGCCTGATTCCTGCCTGCTCTGCTTCTTGATTATTGCCTGCTGAGCTGCGTGATTCCTGCTTGCTCAGCTCCAGGATTATTGCCTGCTGAGCTGCGTGATTCGTGCCTGCTCAGCTCCTTGATTACTGTCTGCTGAGCTGCGTGATTCCTGCCTGCTCAGCTCCAGGAGTATTGTCTGCTGGGCTGCAAGATTCGTGTGTGCTCAGTCACGGGTGTCAAGCCTGCTGAGTCACGTGTTTAGAGTCTGCTTAGCCACTTAATGGCAGTCTGCTCAGCTCCTTGATTTTTGCCAGCTGAGCTGCGAGATTCGTGCCTGCTCAGCTCCTTGATCTTTGCCTGCTGAGCTGAGTGATTCCTGCCTGCTCAGCTCCATGAGTATTGCCTGCTGAGCTGCATGATTGGTGTCTGCTGAGCTGCACCATTTGTGTCTGCTGAGCTGCACCATTGGTGTCTGCTGAGCTGCCCAAATTGTGTCTGCTCAGTCACGGGTGTAGAGCCTGCTGCGTCACGTGTTTAGAGTCTGCTTAACCACTTCATTACAGTTTGCTCAGCTCCTTGACGATTTCCTGCTCCTCTCCGTGATTAGTGCCCTCTTAGCCAAGTGATTAGTGCCTGCTCAGCTCTTTGATTATTGCCTCCTGAAGCACGTGATCAGTGCATGATAGCCACGTGATCAGCGCCTCTCAGTCACGTGATCAGCGCCCCTCAGTCACGTGATCAGCGCCTCTCAGTCACGTGATCAGTGCCTCTCAGTCACGTGATCAGTGCATGCTCAGTCACGTGATCAGTGCCTCTCAGTCACGTGATCAGTGCATGCTCAGTCACGTGATCAGTGCATGCTCAGCCACGTGATCAGGGCCTGCTCAGTCACGTGATCAGGGTCTGCTGAATCAAGGGATTAGCGCTTGCTCAGCTGCATGCTTAATCCCTGCTCAGCTGCCTGACTCGTGCCTGATCAGCTGTGTGATTAGTCCCTGCTCAGCTGCGTGATTAGTGCCTGCTCAAGACCGGGTTAGGAGCCGGCTGAGTGACGTGATTAGAGTCTGCTTAGCCACTTCATTACAGTCTGCTCAGCTCCATGATTATTGCCTGCTGAGCTGCGTGATTCCTGCTTGCTCAGCTCCATATTTATTGCCTGCTGAGCTGCGTGATTCCTGCCTGCTCAGCTTCTTGATTATTGCATGCTGAGCTGCGTGATTCCTGTTTGCTCAGCTCCATGATTATTGCCTGCTGAGCTGCGTGATTCCTGCTTGCTCAGCTCCATGATTTTTGCTTGCTGAGCTGCATAATAAGTGCCTGCTCAGTCCCCAGAGAGGAGCCGGCTGAATCACGTGATTAGAGTCTGCTTATCCAGTTCATTACAGCCTTCAGCTCCAATTATTATTGCCTGCTAAGTTGCGTGATTCCTGCCTGCTCAGGTCCGTGAGTATTGCCTGCTGAGTTGCGTGATTCCTGCCAGCTCAGCTCCATGATTATTGCCTGCTGAGCTGCGCGATTCCTGACTGCTAGCTTCTTGCTTATTGGCTGCTGAGCTGCCTGATTCCTGCCTGCTCTGCTTCTTGATTATTGCCTGCTGAGCTGCGTGATTCCTGCTTGCTCAGCTCCAGGATTATTGCCTGCTGAGCTGCGTGATTCGTGCCTGCTCAGCTCCTTGATTACTGTCTGCTGAGCTGCGTGATTCCTGCCTGCTCAGCTCCAGGAGTATTGTCTGCTGGGCTGCAAGATTCGTGTGTGCTCAGTCCCGGGTGTCAAGCCTGCTGAGTCACGTGTTTAGAGTCTGCTTAGCCACTTAATGGCAGTCTGCTCAGCTCCTTGATTTTTGCCAGCTGAGCTGCGAGATTCGTGCCTGCTCAGCTCCTTGATCTTTGCCTGCTGAGCTGAGTGATTCCTGCCTGCTCAGCTCCATGAGTATTGCCTGCTGAGCTGCATGATTGGTGTCTGCTGAGCTGCACCATTTGTGTCTGCTGAGCTGCACCATTGGTGTCTGCTGAGCTGCCCAAATTGTGTCTGCTCAGTCACGGGTGTAGAGCCTGCTGCGTCACGTGTTTAGAGTCTGCTTAACCACTTCATTACAGTTTGCTCAGCTCCTTGACGATTTCCTGCTCCTCTCCGTGATTAGTGCCCTCTTAGCCAAGTGATTAGTGCCTGCTCAGCTCTTTGATTATTGCCTCCTGAAGCACGTGATCAGTGCATGATAGCCACGTGATCAGCGCCTCTCAGTCACGTGATCAGCGCCCCTCAGTCACGTGATCAGCGCCTCTCAGTCACGTGATCAGTGCCTCTCAGTCACGTGATCAGTGCATGCTCAGTCACGTGATCAGTGCCTCTCAGTCACGTGATCAGTGCCTCTCAGTCACGTGATCAGTGCCTCTCAGTCACGTGATCAGTGCATGCTCAGTCACGTGATCAGTGCATGCTCAGCCACGTGATCAGGGCCTGCTCAGTCACGTGATCAGGGTCTGCTGAATCAAGGGATTAGCGCTTGCTCAGCTGCATGCTTAATCCCTGCTCAGCTGCCTGACTCGTGCCTGATCAGCTGTGTGATTAGTCGCTGCTCAGCTGCGTGATTAGTGCCTGCTCAAGACCGGGTTAGGAGCCGGCTGAGTGACGTGATTAGAGTCTGCTTAGCCACTTCATTACAGTCTGCTCAGCTCCATGATTATTGCCTGCTAAGCTGCGTGATTCCTGCCTGCTCAGCTTCTTGATTATTGCCTGCTGAGCTGCGTGATTCCTGCTTGCTCAGCTCCATATTTATTGCCTGCTGAGCTGCGTGATTCCTGGCTGCTCAGCTTCTTGATTATTGCATGCTGAGCTGCGTGATTCCTGTTTGCTCAGCTCCATGATTATTGCCTGCTGAGCTGCGTGATTCCTGCTTGCTCAGCTCCATGATTTTTGCTTGCTGAGCTGCATAATAAGTGCCTGCTCAGTCCCCAGAGAGGAGCCGGCTGAATCACGTGTTTAGAGTCTGCTTATCCAGTTCATTACAGCCTTCAGCTCCAATTATTATTGCCTGCTAAGTTGCGTGATTCCTGCCTGCTCAGGTCCGTGAGTATTGCCTGCTGAGTTGCGTGATTCCTGCCAGCTCAGCTCCATGATTATTGCCTGCTGAGCTGCGCGATTCCTGACTGCTAGCTTCTTGCTTATTGGCTGCTGAGCTGCCTGATTCCTGCCTGCTCTGCTTCTTGATTATTGCCTGCTGAGCTGCGTGATTCCTGCTTGCTCAGCTCCAGGATTATTGCCTGCTGAGCTGCGTGATTCGTGCCTGCTCAGCTCCTTGATTACTGTCTGCTGAGCTGCGTGATTCCTGCCTGCTCAGCTCCAGGAGTATTGTCTGCTGGGCTGCAAGATTCGTGTGTGCTCAGTCACGGGTGTCAAGCCTGCTGAGTCACGTGTTTAGAGTCTGCTTAGCCACTTAATGGCAGTCTGCTCAGCTCCTTGATTTTTGCCAGCTGAGCTGCGAGATTCGTGCCTGCTCAGCTCCTTGATCTTTGCCTGCTGAGCTGAGTGATTCCTGCCTGCTCAGCTCCATGAGTATTGCCTGCTGAGCTGCATGATTGGTGTCTGCTGAGCTGCACCATTTGTGTCTGCTGAGCTGCACCATTGGTGTCTGCTGAGCTGCCCAAATTGTGTCTGCTCAGTCACGGGTGTAGAGCCTGCTGCGTCACGTGTTTAGAGTCTGCTTAACCACTTCATTACAGTTTGCTCAGCTCCTTGACGATTTCCTGCTCCTCTCCGTGATTAGTGCCCTCTTAGCCAAGTGATTAGTGCCTGCTCAGCTCTTTGATTATTGCCTCCTGAAGCACGTGATCAGTGCATGATAGCCACGTGATCAGCGCCTCTCAGTCACGTGATCAGCGCCCCTCAGTCACGTGATCAGCGCCTCTCAGTCACGTGATCAGTGCCTCTCAGTCACGTGATCAGTGCATGCTCAGTCACGTGATCAGTGCCTCTCAGTCACGTGATCAGTGCCTCTCAGTCACGTGATCAGTGCATGCTCAGTCACGTGATCAGTGCATGCTCAGCCACGTGATCAGGGCCTGCTCAGTCACGTGATCAGGGTCTGCTGAATCAAGGGATTAGCGCTTGCTCAGCTGCATGCTTAATCCCTGCTCAGCTGCCTGACTCGTGCCTGATCAGCTGTGTGATTAGTCCCTGCTCAGCTGCGTGATTAGTGCCTGCTCAAGACCGGGTTAGGAGCCGGCTGAGTGACGTGATTAGAGTCTGCTTAGCCACTTCATTACAGTCTGCTCAGCTCCATGATTATTGCCTGCTAAGCTGCGTGATTCCTGCCTGCTCAGCTTCTTGATTATTGCCTGCTGAGCTGCGTGATTCCTGCTTGCTCAGCTCCATATTTATTGCCTGCTGAGCTGCGTGATTCCTGCCTGCTCAGCTTCTTGATTATTGCATGCTGAGCTGCGTGATTCCTGTTTGCTCAGCTCCATGATTATTGCCTGCTGAGCTGCGTGATTCCTGCTTGCTCAGCTCCATGATTTTTGCTTGCTGAGCTGCATAATAAGTGCCTGCTCAGTCCCCAGAGAGGAGCCGGCTGAATCACGTGATTAGAGTCTGCTTATCCAGTTCATTACAGCCTTCAGCTCCAATTATTATTGCCTGCTAAGTTGCGTGATTCCTGCCTGCTCAGGTCCGTGAGTATTGCCTGCTGAGTTGCGTGATTCCTGCCAGCTCAGCTCCATGATTATTGCCTGCTGAGCTGCGCGATTCCTGACTGCTAGCTTCTTGCTTATTGGCTGCTGAGCTGCCTGATTCCTGCCTGCTCTGCTTCTTGATTATTGCCTGCTGAGCTGCGTGATTCCTGCTTGCTCAGCTCCAGGATTATTGCCTGCTGAGCTGCGTGATTCGTGCCTGCTCAGCTCCTTGATTACTGTCTGCTGAGCTGCGTGATTCCTGCCTGCTCAGCTCCAGGAGTATTGTCTGCTGGGCTGCAAGATTCGTGTGTGCTCAGTCCCGGGTGTCAAGCCTGCTGAGTCACGTGTTTAGAGTCTGCTTAGCCACTTAATGGCAGTCTGCTCAGCTCCTTGATTTTTGCCAGCTGAGCTGCGAGATTCGTGCCTGCTCAGCTCCTTGATCTTTGCCTGCTGAGCTGAGTGATTCCTGCCTGCTCAGCTCCATGAGTATTGCCTGCTGAGCTGCATGATTGGTGTCTGCTGAGCTGCACCATTTGTGTCTGCTGAGCTGCACCATTGGTGTCTGCTGAGCTGCCCAAATTGTGTCTGCTCAGTCACGGGTGTAGAGCCTGCTGCGTCACGTGTTTAGAGTCTGCTTAACCACTTCATTACAGTTTGCTCAGCTCCTTGACGATTTCCTGCTCCTCTCCGTGATTAGTGCCCTCTTAGCCAAGTGATTAGTGCCTGCTCAGCTCTTTGATTATTGCCTCCTGAAGCACGTGATCAGTGCATGATAGCCACGTGATCAGCGCCTCTCAGTCACGTGATCAGCGCCCCTCAGTCACGTGATCAGCGCCTCTCAGTCACGTGATCAGTGCCTCTCAGTCACGTGATCAGTGCATGCTCAGTCACGTGATCAGTGCCTCTCAGTCACGTGATCAGTGCCTCTCAGTCACGTGATCAGTGCATGCTCAGTCACGTGATCAGTGCATGCTCAGCCACGTGATCAGGGCCTGCTCAGTCACGTGATCAGGGTCTGCTGAATCAAGGGATTAGCGCTTGCTCAGCTGCATGCTTAATCCCTGCTCAGCTGCCTGACTCGTGCCTGATCAGCTGTGTGATTAGTCCCTGCTCAGCTGCGTGATTAGTGCCTGCTCAAGACCGGGTTAGGAGCCGGCTGAGTGACGTGATTAGAGTCTGCTTAGCCACTTCATTACAGTCTGCTCAGCTCCATGATTATTGCCTGCTAAGCTGCGTGATTCCTGCCTGCTCAGCTTCTTGATTATTGCCTGCTGAGCTGCGTGATTCCTGCTTGCTCAGCTCCATATTTATTGCCTGCTGAGCTGCGTGATTCCTGCCTGCTCAGCTTCTTGATTATTGCATGCTGAGCTGCGTGATTCCTGTTTGCTCAGCTCCATGATTATTGCCTGCTGAGCTGCGTGATTCCTGCTTGCTCAGCTCCATGATTTTTGCTTGCTGAGCTGCATAATAAGTGCCTGCTCAGTCCCCAGAGAGGAGCCGGCTGAATCACGTGATTAGAGTCTGCTTATCCAGTTCATTACAGCCTTCAGCTCCAATTATTATTGCCTGCTAAGTTGCGTGATTCCTGCCTGCTCAGGTCCGTGAGTATTGCCTGCTGAGTTGCGTGATTCCTGCCAGCTCAGCTCCATGATTATTGCCTGCTGAGCTGCGCGATTCCTGACTGCTAGCTTCTTGCTTATTGGCTGCTGAGCTGCCTGATTCCTGCCTGCTCTGCTTCTTGATTATTGCCTGCTGAGCTGCGTGATTCCTGCTTGCTCAGCTCCAGGATTATTGCCTGCTGAGCTGCGTGATTCGTGCCTGCTCAGCTCCTTGATTACTGTCTGCTGAGCTGCGTGATTCCTGCCTGCTCAGCTCCAGGAGTATTGTCTGCTGGGCTGCAAGATTCGTGTCTGCTGAGCTGCACGTGTCTGCTGCTGAGAGTCTGCTGCTAGCTCCTGGCAGCTGCTGACTGCTGCTCACCGTGTTGCTGCCTGCAGCTTTGAGTTCCTGAGCTGACCACTGTTGATCCAGCTGCCTCTCAGTCACGTGATCAGCGCCCTCAGTCACGTGATCAGCGCCTCTCAGTCACGTGATCAGTGCCTCTCAGTCACGTGATCAGTGCATGCTCAGTCACGTGATCAGTGCCTCTCAGTCACGTGATCAGTGCCTCTCAGTCACGTGATCAGTGCATGCTCAGTCACGTGATCAGTGCATGCTCAGCCACGTGATCAGGGCCTGCTCAGTCACGTGATCAGGGTCTGCTGAATCAAGGGATTAGCGCTTGCTCAGCTGCATGCTTAATCCCTGCTCAGCTGCCTGACTCGTGCCTGATCAGCTGTGTGATTAGTCCCTGCTCAGCTGCGTGATTAGTGCCTGCTCAAGACCGGGTTAGGAGCCGGCTGAGTGACGTGATTAGAGTCTGCTTAGCCACTTCATTACAGTCTGCTCAGCTCCATGATTATTGCCTGCTAAGCTGCGTGATTCCTGCCTGCTCAGCTTCTTGATTATTGCCTGCTGAGCTGCGTGATTCCTGCTTGCTCAGCTCCATATTTATTGCCTGCTGAGCTGCGTGATTCCTGCCTGCTCAGCTTCTTGATTATTGCATGCTGAGCTGCGTGATTCCTGTTTGCTCAGCTCCATGATTATTGCCTGCTGAGCTGCGTGATTCCTGCTTGCTCAGCTCCATGATTTTTGCTTGCTGAGCTGCATAATAAGTGCCTGCTCAGTCCCCAGAGAGGAGCCGGCTGAATCACGTGATTAGAGTCTGCTTATCCAGTTCATTACAGCCTTCAGCTCCAATTATTATTGCCTGCTAAGTTGCGTGATTCCTGCCTGCTCAGGTCCGTGAGTATTGCCTGCTGAGTTGCGTGATTCCTGCCAGCTCAGCTCCATGATTATTGCCTGCTGAGCTGCGCGATTCCTGACTGCTAGCTTCTTGCTTATTGGCTGCTGAGCTGCCTGATTCCTGCCTGCTCTGCTTCTTGATTATTGCCTGCTGAGCTGCGTGATTCCTGCTTGCTCAGCTCCAGGATTATTGCCTGCTGAGCTGCGTGATTCGTGCCTGCTCAGCTCCTTGATTACTGTCTGCTGAGCTGCGTGATTCCTGCCTGCTCAGCTCCAGGAGTATTGTCTGCTGGGCTGCAAGATTCGTGTGTGCTCAGTCACGGGTGTCAAGCCTGCTGAGTCACGTGTTTAGAGTCTGCTTAGCCACTTAATGGCAGTCTGCTCAGCTCCTTGATTTTTGCCAGCTGAGCTGCGAGATTCGTGCCTGCTCAGCTCCTTGATCTTTGCCTGCTGAGCTGAGTGATTCCTGCCTGCTCAGCTCCATGAGTATTGCCTGCTGAGCTGCATGATTGGTGTCTGCTGAGCTGCACCATTTGTGTCTGCTGAGCTGCACCATTGGTGTCTGCTGAGCTGCCCAAATTGTGTCTGCTCAGTCACGGGTGTAGAGCCTGCTGCGTCACGTGTTTAGAGTCTGCTTAACCACTTCATTACAGTTTGCTCAGCTCCTTGACGATTTCCTGCTCCTCTCCGTGATTAGTGCCCTCTTAGCCAAGTGATTAGTGCCTGCTCAGCTCTTTGATTATTGCCTCCTGAAGCACGTGATCAGTGCATGATAGCCACGTGATCAGCGCCTCTCAGTCACGTGATCAGCGCCCCTCAGTCACGTGATCAGCGCCTCTCAGTCACGTGATCAGTGCCTCTCAGTCACGTGATCAGTGCATGCTCAGTCACGTGATCAGTGCCTCTCAGTCACGTGATCAGTGCCTCTCAGTCACGTGATCAGTGCATGCTCAGTCACGTGATCAGTGCATGCTCAGCCACGTGATCAGGGCCTGCTCAGTCACGTGATCAGGGTCTGCTGAATCAAGGGATTAGCGCTTGCTCAGCTGCATGCTTAATCCCTGCTCAGCTGCCTGACTCGTGCCTGATCAGCTGTGTGATTAGTCCCTGCTCAGCTGCGTGATTAGTGCCTGCTCAAGACCGGGTTAGGAGCCGGCTGAGTGACGTGATTAGAGTCTGCTTAGCCACTTCATTACAGTCTGCTCAGCTCCATGATTATTGCCTGCTAAGCTGCGTGATTCCTGCCTGCTCAGCTTCTTGATTATTGCCTGCTGAGCTGCGTGATTCCTGCTTGCTCAGCTCCATATTTATTGCCTGCTGAGCTGCGTGATTCCTGCCTGCTCAGCTTCTTGATTATTGCATGCTGAGCTGCGTGATTCCTGTTTGCTCAGCTCCATGATTATTGCCTGCTGAGCTGCGTGATTCCTGCTTGCTCAGCTCCATGATTTTTGCTTGCTGAGCTGCATAATAAGTGCCTGCTCAGTCCCCAGAGAGGAGCCGGCTGAATCACGTGATTAGAGTCTGCTTATCCAGTTCATTACAGCCTTCAGCTCCAATTATTATTGCCTGCTAAGTTGCGTGATTCCTGCCTGCTCAGGTCCGTGAGTATTGCCTGCTGAGTTGCGTGATTCCTGCCAGCTCAGCTCCATGATTATTGCCTGCTGAGCTGCGCGATTCCTGACTGCTAGCTTCTTGCTTATTGGCTGCTGAGCTGCCTGATTCCTGCCTGCTCTGCTTCTTGATTATTGCCTGCTGAGCTGCGTGATTCCTGCTTGCTCAGCTCCAGGATTATTGCCTGCTGAGCTGCGTGATTCGTGCCTGCTCAGCTCCTTGATTACTGTCTGCTGAGCTGCGTGATTCCTGCCTGCTCAGCTCCAGGAGTATTGTCTGCTGGGCTGCAAGATTCGTGTGTGCTCAGTCACGGGTGTCAAGCCTGCTGAGTCACGTGTTTAGAGTCTGCTTAGCCACTTAATGGCAGTCTGCTCAGCTCCTTGATTTTTGCCAGCTGAGCTGCGAGATTCGTGCCTGCTCAGCTCCTTGATCTTTGCCTGCTGAGCTGAGTGATTCCTGCCTGCTCAGCTCCATGAGTATTGCCTGCTGAGCTGCATGATTGGTGTCTGCTGAGCTGCACCATTTGTGTCTGCTGAGCTGCACCATTGGTGTCTGCTGAGCTGCCCAAATTGTGTCTGCTCAGTCACGGGTGTAGAGCCTGCTGCGTCACGTGTTTAGAGTCTGCTTAACCACTTCATTACAGTTTGCTCAGCTCCTTGACGATTTCCTGCTCCTCTCCGTGATTAGTGCCCTCTTAGCCAAGTGATTAGTGCCTGCTCAGCTCTTTGATTATTGCCTCCTGAAGCACGTGATCAGTGCATGATAGCCACGTGATCAGCGCCTCTCAGTCACGTGATCAGCGCCCCTCAGTCACGTGATCAGCGCCTCTCAGTCACGTGATCAGTGCCTCTCAGTCACGTGATCAGTGCATGCTCAGTCACGTGATCAGTGCCTCTCAGTCACGTGATCAGTGCATGCTCAGTCACGTGATCAGTGCATGCTCAGCCACGTGATCAGGGCCTGCTCAGTCACGTGATCAGGGTCTGCTGAATCAAGGGATTAGCGCTTGCTCAGCTGCATGCTTAATCCCTGCTCAGCTGCCTGACTCGTGCCTGATCAGCTGTGTGATTAGTCCCTGCTCAGCTGCGTGATTAGTGCCTGCTCAAGACCGGGTTAGGAGCCGGCTGAGTGACGTGATTAGAGTCTGCTTAGCCACTTCATTACAGTCTGCTCAGCTCCATGATTATTGCCTGCTAAGCTGCGTGATTCCTGCCTGCTCAGCTTCTTGATTATTGCCTGCTGAGCTGCGTGATTCCTGCTTGCTCAGCTCCATATTTATTGCCTGCTGAGCTGCGTGATTCCTGCCTGCTCAGCTTCTTGATTATTGCATGCTGAGCTGCGTGATTCCTGTTTGCTCAGCTCCATGATTATTGCCTGCTGAGCTGCGTGATTCCTGCTTGCTCAGCTCCATGATTTTTGCTTGCTGAGCTGCATAATAAGTGCCTGCTCAGTCCCCAGAGAGGAGCCGGCTGAATCACGTGATTAGAGTCTGCTTATCCAGTTCATTACAGCCTTCAGCTCCAATTATTATTGCCTGCTAAGTTGCGTGATTCCTGCCTGCTCAGGTCCGTGAGTATTGCCTGCTGAGTTGCGTGATTCCTGCCAGCTCAGCTCCATGATTATTGCCTGCTGAGCTGCGCGATTCCTGACTGCTAGCTTCTTGCTTATTGGCTGCTGAGCTGCCTGATTCCTGCCTGCTCTGCTTCTTGATTATTGCCTGCTGAGCTGCGTGATTCCTGCTTGCTCAGCTCCAGGATTATTGCCTGCTGAGCTGCGTGATTCGTGCCTGCTCAGCTCCTTGATTACTGTCTGCTGAGCTGCGTGATTCCTGCCTGCTCAGCTCCAGGAGTATTGTCTGCTGGGCTGCAAGATTCGTGTGTGCTCAGTCACGGGTGTCAAGCCTGCTGAGTCACGTGTTTAGAGTCTGCTTAGCCACTTAATGGCAGTCTGCTCAGCTCCTTGATTTTTGCCAGCTGAGCTGCGAGATTCGTGCCTGCTCAGCTCCTTGATCTTTGCCTGCTGAGCTGAGTGATTCCTGCCTGCTCAGCTCCATGAGTATTGCCTGCTGAGCTGCATGATTGGTGTCTGCTGAGCTGCACCATTTGTGTCTGCTGAGCTGCACCATTGGTGTCTGCTGAGCTGCCCAAATTGTGTCTGCTCAGTCACGGGTGTAGAGCCTGCTGCGTCACGTGTTTAGAGTCTGCTTAACCACTTCATTACAGTTTGCTCAGCTCCTTGACGATTTCCTGCTCCTCTCCGTGATTAGTGCCCTCTTAGCCAAGTGATTAGTGCCTGCTCAGCTCTTTGATTATTGCCTCCTGAAGCACGTGATCAGTGCATGATAGCCACGTGATCAGCGCCTCTCAGTCACGTGATCAGCGCCCCTCAGTCACGTGATCAGCGCCTCTCAGTCACGTGATCAGTGCCTCTCAGTCACGTGATCAGTGCATGCTCAGTCACGTGATCAGTGCCTCTCAGTCACGTGATCAGTGCCTCTCAGTCACGTGATCAGTGCATGCTCAGTCACGTGATCAGTGCATGCTCAGCCACGTGATCAGGGCCTGCTCAGTCACGTGATCAGGGTCTGCTGAATCAAGGGATTAGCGCTTGCTCAGCTGCATGCTTAATCCCTGCTCAGCTGCCTGACTCGTGCCTGATCAGCTGTGTGATTAGTCCCTGCTCAGCTGCGTGATTAGTGCCTGCTCAAGACCGGGTTAGGAGCCGGCTGAGTGACGTGATTAGAGTCTGCTTAGCCACTTCATTACAGTCTGCTCAGCTCCATGATTATTGCCTGCTAAGCTGCGTGATTCCTGCCTGCTCAGCTTCTTGATTATTGCCTGCTGAGCTGCGTGATTCCTGCTTGCTCAGCTCCATATTTATTGCCTGCTGAGCTGCGTGATTCCTGCCTGCTCAGCTTCTTGATTATTGCATGCTGAGCTGCGTGATTCCTGTTTGCTCAGCTCCATGATTATTGCCTGCTGAGCTGCGTGATTCCTGCTTGCTCAGCTCCATGATTTTTGCTTGCTGAGCTGCATAATAAGTGCCTGCTCAGTCCCCAGAGAGGAGCCGGCTGAATCACGTGATTAGAGTCTGCTTATCCAGTTCATTACAGCCTTCAGCTCCAATTATTATTGCCTGCTAAGTTGCGTGATTCCTGCCTGCTCAGGTCCGTGAGTATTGCCTGCTGAGTTGCGTGATTCCTGCCAGCTCAGCTCCATGATTATTGCCTGCTGAGCTGCGCGATTCCTGACTGCTAGCTTCTTGCTTATTGGCTGCTGAGCTGCCTGATTCCTGCCTGCTCTGCTTCTTGATTATTGCCTGCTGAGCTGCGTGATTCCTGCTTGCTCAGCTCCAGGATTATTGCCTGCTGAGCTGCGTGATTCGTGCCTGCTCAGCTCCTTGATTACTGTCTGCTGAGCTGCGTGATTCCTGCCTGCTCAGCTCCAGGAGTATTGTCTGCTGGGCTGCAAGATTCGTGTGTGCTCAGTCACGGGTGTCAAGCCTGCTGAGTCACGTGTTTAGAGTCTGCTTAGCCACTTAATGGCAGTCTGCTCAGCTCCTTGATTTTTGCCAGCTGAGCTGCGAGATTCGTGCCTGCTCAGCTCCTTGATCTTTGCCTGCTGAGCTGAGTGATTCCTGCCTGCTCAGCTCCATGAGTATTGCCTGCTGAGCTGCATGATTGGTGTCTGCTGAGCTGCACCATTTGTGTCTGCTGAGCTGCACCATTGGTGTCTGCTGAGCTGCCCAAATTGTGTCTGCTCAGTCACGGGTGTAGAGCCTGCTGCGTCACGTGTTTAGAGTCTGCTTAACCACTTCATTACAGTTTGCTCAGCTCCTTGACGATTTCCTGCTCCTCTCCGTGATTAGTGCCCTCTTAGCCAAGTGATTAGTGCCTGCTCAGCTCTTTGATTATTGCCTCCTGAAGCACGTGATCAGTGCATGATAGCCACGTGATCAGCGCCTCTCAGTCACGTGATCAGCGCCCCTCAGTCACGTGATCAGCGCCTCTCAGTCACGTGATCAGTGCCTCTCAGTCACGTGATCAGTGCATGCTCAGTCACGTGATCAGTGCCTCTCAGTCACGTGATCAGTGCCTCTCAGTCACGTGATCAGTGCATGCTCAGTCACGTGATCAGTGCATGCTCAGCCACGTGATCAGGGCCTGCTCAGTCACGTGATCAGGGTCTGCTGAATCAAGGGATTAGCGCTTGCTCAGCTGCATGCTTAATCCCTGCTCAGCTGCCTGACTCGTGCCTGATCAGCTGTGTGATTAGTCCCTGCTCAGCTGCGTGATTAGTGCCTGCTCAAGACCGGGTTAGGAGCCGGCTGAGTGACGTGATTAGAGTCTGCTTAGCCACTTCATTACAGTCTGCTCAGCTCCATGATTATTGCCTGCTAAGCTGCGTGATTCCTGCCTGCTCAGCTTCTTGATTATTGCCTGCTGAGCTGCGTGATTCCTGCTTGCTCAGCTCCATATTTATTGCCTGCTGAGCTGCGTGATTCCTGCCTGCTCAGCTTCTTGATTATTGCATGCTGAGCTGCGTGATTCCTGTTTGCTCAGCTCCATGATTATTGCCTGCTGAGCTGCGTGATTCCTGCTTGCTCAGCTCCATGATTTTTGCTTGCTGAGCTGCATAATAAGTGCCTGCTCAGTCCCCAGAGAGGAGCCGGCTGAATCACGTGATTAGAGTCTGCTTATCCAGTTCATTACAGCCTTCAGCTCCAATTATTATTGCCTGCTAAGTTGCGTGATTCCTGCCTGCTCAGGTCCGTGAGTATTGCCTGCTGAGTTGCGTGATTCCTGCCAGCTCAGCTCCATGATTATTGCCTGCTGAGCTGCGCGATTCCTGACTGCTAGCTTCTTGCTTATTGGCTGCTGAGCTGCCTGATTCCTGCCTGCTCTGCTTCTTGATTATTGCCTGCTGAGCTGCGTGATTCCTGCTTGCTCAGCTCCAGGATTATTGCCTGCTGAGCTGCGTGATTCGTGCCTGCTCAGCTCCTTGATTACTGTCTGCTGAGCTGCGTGATTCCTGCCTGCTCAGCTCCAGGAGTATTGTCTGCTGGGCTGCAAGATTCGTGTGTGCTCAGTCACGGGTGTCAAGCCTGCTGAGTCACGTGTTTAGAGTCTGCTTAGCCACTTAATGGCAGTCTGCTCAGCTCCTTGATTTTTGCCAGCTGAGCTGCGAGATTCGTGCCTGCTCAGCTCCTTGATCTTTGCCTGCTGAGCTGAGTGATTCCTGCCTGCTCAGCTCCATGAGTATTGCCTGCTGAGCTGCATGATTGGTGTCTGCTGAGCTGCACCATTTGTGTCTGCTGAGCTGCACCATTGGTGTCTGCTGAGCTGCCCAAATTGTGTCTGCTCAGTCACGGGTGTAGAGCCTGCTGCGTCACGTGTTTAGAGTCTGCTTAACCACTTCATTACAGTTTGCTCAGCTCCTTGACGATTTCCTGCTCCTCTCCGTGATTAGTGCCCTCTTAGCCAAGTGATTAGTGCCTGCTCAGCTCTTTGATTATTGCCTCCTGAAGCACGTGATCAGTGCATGATAGCCACGTGATCAGCGCCTCTCAGTCACGTGATCAGCGCCCCTCAGTCACGTGATCAGCGCCTCTCAGTCACGTGATCAGTGCCTCTCAGTCACGTGATCAGTGCATGCTCAGTCACGTGATCAGTGCCTCTCAGTCACGTGATCAGTGCCTCTCAGTCACGTGATCAGTGCATGCTCAGTCACGTGATCAGTGCATGCTCAGCCACGTGATCAGGGCCTGCTCAGTCACGTGATCAGGGTCTGCTGAATCAAGGGATTAGCGCTTGCTCAGCTGCATGCTTAATCCCTGCTCAGCTGCCTGACTCGTGCCTGATCAGCTGTGTGATTAGTCCCTGCTCAGCTGCGTGATTAGTGCCTGCTCAAGACCGGGTTAGGAGCCGGCTGAGTGACGTGATTAGAGTCTGCTTAGCCACTTCATTACAGTCTGCTCAGCTCCATGATTATTGCCTGCTAAGCTGCGTGATTCCTGCCTGCTCAGCTTCTTGATTATTGCCTGCTGAGCTGCGTGATTCCTGCTTGCTCAGCTCCATATTTATTGCCTGCTGAGCTGCGTGATTCCTGCCTGCTCAGCTTCTTGATTATTGCATGCTGAGCTGCGTGATTCCTGTTTGCTCAGCTCCATGATTATTGCCTGCTGAGCTGCGTGATTCCTGCTTGCTCAGCTCCATGATTTTTGCTTGCTGAGCTGCATAATAAGTGCCTGCTCAGTCCCCAGAGAGGAGCCGGCTGAATCACGTGATTAGAGTCTGCTTATCCAGTTCATTACAGCCTTCAGCTCCAATTATTATTGCCTGCTAAGTTGCGTGATTCCTGCCTGCTCAGGTCCGTGAGTATTGCCTGCTGAGTTGCGTGATTCCTGCCAGCTCAGCTCCATGATTATTGCCTGCTGAGCTGCGCGATTCCTGACTGCTAGCTTCTTGCTTATTGGCTGCTGAGCTGCCTGATTCCTGCCTGCTCTGCTTCTTGATTATTGCCTGCTGAGCTGCGTGATTCCTGCTTGCTCAGCTCCAGGATTATTGCCTGCTGAGCTGCGTGATTCGTGCCTGCTCAGCTCCTTGATTACTGTCTGCTGAGCTGCGTGATTCCTGCCTGCTCAGCTCCAGGAGTATTGTCTGCTGGGCTGCAAGATTCGTGTGTGCTCAGTCACGGGTGTCAAGCCTGCTGAGTCACGTGTTTAGAGTCTGCTTAGCCACTTAATGGCAGTCTGCTCAGCTCCTTGATTTTTGCCAGCTGAGCTGCGAGATTCGTGCCTGCTCAGCTCCTTGATCTTTGCCTGCTGAGCTGAGTGATTCCTGCCTGCTCAGCTCCATGAGTATTGCCTGCTGAGCTGCATGATTGGTGTCTGCTGAGCTGCACCATTTGTGTCTGCTGAGCTGCACCATTGGTGTCTGCTGAGCTGCCCAAATTGTGTCTGCTCAGTCACGGGTGTAGAGCCTGCTGCGTCACGTGTTTAGAGTCTGCTTAACCACTTCATTACAGTTTGCTCAGCTCCTTGACGATTTCCTGCTCCTCTCCGTGATTAGTGCCCTCTTAGCCAAGTGATTAGTGCCTGCTCAGCTCTTTGATTATTGCCTCCTGAAGCACGTGATCAGTGCATGATAGCCACGTGATCAGCGCCTCTCAGTCACGTGATCAGCGCCCCTCAGTCACGTGATCAGCGCCTCTCAGTCACGTGATCAGTGCCTCTCAGTCACGTGATCAGTGCAGTGCTCAGTCACGTGATCAGTGCCTCTCAGTCACGTGATCAGTGCATGCTCAGTCACGTGATCAGTGCATGCTCAGCCACGTGATCAGGGCCTGCTCAGTCACGTGATCAGGGTCTGCTGAATCAAGGGATTAGCGCTTGCTCAGCTGCATGCTTAATCCCTGCTCAGCTGCCTGACTCGTGCCTGATCAGCTGTGTGATTAGTCCCTGCTCAGCTGCGTGATTAGTGCCTGCTCAAGACCGGGTTAGGAGCCGGCTGAGTGACGTGATTAGAGTCTGCTTAGCCACTTCATTACAGTCTGCTCAGCTCCATGATTATTGCCTGCTAAGCTGCGTGATTCCTGCCTGCTCAGCCTGCTGAGCTGCGTGATTCCTGCTTGCTCAGCTCCATATTTATTGCCTGCTGAGCTGCGTGATTCCTGCCTGCTCAGCTTCTTGATTATTGCATGCTGAGCTGCGTGATTCCTGTTTGCTCAGCTCCATGATTATTGCCTGCTGAGCTGCGTGATTCCTGCTTGCTCAGCTCCATGATTTTTGCTTGCTGAGCTGCATAATAAGTGCCTGCTCAGTCCCCAGAGAGGAGCCGGCTGAATCACGTGATTAGAGTCTGCTTATCCAGTTCATTACAGCCTTCAGCTCCAATTATTATTGCCTGCTAAGTTGCGTGATTCCTGCCTGCTCAGGTCCGTGAGTATTGCCTGCTGAGTTGCGTGATTCCTGCCAGCTCAGCTCCATGATTATTGCCTGCTGAGCTGCGCGATTCCTGACTGCTAGCTTCTTGCTTATTGGCTGCTGAGCTGCCTGATTCCTGCCTGCTCTGCTTCTTGATTATTGCCTGCTGAGCTGCGTGATTCCTGCTTGCTCAGCTCCAGGATTATTGCCTGCTGAGCTGCGTGATTCGTGCCTGCTCAGCTCCTTGATTACTGTCTGCTGAGCTGCGTGATTCCTGCCTGCTCAGCTCCAGGAGTATTGTCTGCTGGGCTGCAAGATTCGTGTGTGCTCAGTCACGGGTGTCAAGCCTGCTGAGTCACGTGTTTAGAGTCTGCTTAGCCACTTAATGGCAGTCTGCTCAGCTCCTTGATTTTTGCCAGCTGAGCTGCGAGATTCGTGCCTGCTCAGCTCCTTGATCTTTGCCTGCTGAGCTGAGTGATTCCTGCCTGCTCAGCTCCATGAGTATTGCCTGCTGAGCTGCATGATTGGTGTCTGCTGAGCTGCACCATTTGTGTCTGCTGAGCTGCACCATTGGTGTCTGCTGAGCTGCCCAAATTGTGTCTGCTCAGTCACGGGTGTAGAGCCTGCTGCGTCACGTGTTTAGAGTCTGCTTAACCACTTCATTACAGTTTGCTCAGCTCCTTGACGATTTCCTGCTCCTCTCCGTGATTAGTGCCCTCTTAGCCAAGTGATTAGTGCCTGCTCAGCTCTTTGATTATTGCCTCCTGAAGCACGTGATCAGTGCATGATAGCCACGTGATCAGCGCCTCTCAGTCACGTGATCAGCGCCCCTCAGTCACGTGATCAGCGCCTCTCAGTCACGTGATCAGTGCCTCTCAGTCACGTGATCAGTGCATGCTCAGTCACGTGATCAGTGCCTCTCAGTCACGTGATCAGTGCCTCTCAGTCACGTGATCAGTGCATGCTCAGTCACGTGATCAGTGCATGCTCAGCCACGTGATCAGGGCCTGCTCAGTCACGTGATCAGGGTCTGCTGAATCAAGGGATTAGCGCTTGCTCAGCTGCATGCTTAATCCCTGCTCAGCTGCCTGACTCGTGCCTGATCAGCTGTGTGATTAGTCCCTGCTCAGCTGCGTGATTAGTGCCTGCTCAAGACCGGGTTAGGAGCCGGCTGAGTGACGTGATTAGAGTCTGCTTAGCCACTTCATTACAGTCTGCTCAGCTCCATGATTATTGCCTGCTAAGCTGCGTGATTCCTGCCTGCTCAGCTTCTTGATTATTGCCTGCTGAGCTGCGTGATTCCTGCTTGCTCAGCTCCATATTTATTGCCTGCTGAGCTGCGTGATTCCTGCCTGCTCAGCTTCTTGATTATTGCATGCTGAGCTGCGTGATTCCTGTTTGCTCAGCTCCATGATTATTGCCTGCTGAGCTGCGTGATTCCTGCTTGCTCAGCTCCATGATTTTTGCTTGCTGAGCTGCATAATAAGTGCCTGCTCAGTCCCCAGAGAGGAGCCGGCTGAATCACGTGATTAGAGTCTGCTTATCCAGTTCATTACAGCCTTCAGCTCCAATTATTATTGCCTGCTAAGTTGCGTGATTCCTGCCTGCTCAGGTCCGTGAGTATTGCCTGCTGAGTTGCGTGATTCCTGCCAGCTCAGCTCCATGATTATTGCCTGCTGAGCTGCGCGATTCCTGACTGCTAGCTTCTTGCTTATTGGCTGCTGAGCTGCCTGATTCCTGCCTGCTCTGCTTCTTGATTATTGCCTGCTGAGCTGCGTGATTCCTGCTTGCTCAGCTCCAGGATTATTGCCTGCTGAGCTGCGTGATTCGTGCCTGCTCAGCTCCTTGATTACTGTCTGCTGAGCTGCGTGATTCCTGCCTGCTCAGCTCCAGGAGTATTGTCTGCTGGGCTGCAAGATTCGTGTGTGCTCAGTCACGGGTGTCAAGCCTGCTGAGTCACGTGTTTAGAGTCTGCTTAGCCACTTAATGGCAGTCTGCTCAGCTCCTTGATTTTTGCCAGCTGAGCTGCGAGATTCGTGCCTGCTCAGCTCCTTGATCTTTGCCTGCTGAGCTGAGTGATTCCTGCCTGCTCAGCTCCATGAGTATTGCCTGCTGAGCTGCATGATTGGTGTCTGCTGAGCTGCACCATTTGTGTCTGCTGAGCTGCACCATTGGTGTCTGCTGAGCTGCCCAAATTGTGTCTGCTCAGTCACGGGTGTAGAGCCTGCTGCGTCACGTGTTTAGAGTCTGCTTAACCACTTCATTACAGTTTGCTCAGCTCCTTGACGATTTCCTGCTCCTCTCCGTGATTAGTGCCCTCTTAGCCAAGTGATTAGTGCCTGCTCAGCTCTTTGATTATTGCCTCCTGAAGCACGTGATCAGTGCATGATAGCCACGTGATCAGCGCCTCTCAGTCACGTGATCAGCGCCCCTCAGTCACGTGATCAGCGCCTCTCAGTCACGTGATCAGTGCCTCTCAGTCACGTGATCAGTGCATGCTCAGTCACGTGATCAGTGCCTCTCAGTCACGTGATCAGTGCCTCTCAGTCACGTGATCAGTGCATGCTCAGTCACGTGATCAGTGCATGCTCAGCCACGTGATCAGGGCCTGCTCAGTCACGTGATCAGGGTCTGCTGAATCAAGGGATTAGCGCTTGCTCAGCTGCATGCTTAATCCCTGCTCAGCTGCCTGACTCGTGCCTGATCAGCTGTGTGATTAGTCCCTGCTCAGCTGCGTGATTAGTGCCTGCTCAAGACCGGGTTAGGAGCCGGCTGAGTGACGTGATTAGAGTCTGCTTAGCCACTTCATTACAGTCTGCTCAGCTCCATGATTATTGCCTGCTAAGCTGCGTGATTCCTGCCTGCTCAGCTTCTTGATTATTGCCTGCTGAGCTGCGTGATTCCTGCTTGCTCAGCTCCATATTTATTGCCTGCTGAGCTGCGTGATTCCTGCCTGCTCAGCTTCTTGATTATTGCATGCTGAGCTGCGTGATTCCTGTTTGCTCAGCTCCATGATTATTGCCTGCTGAGCTGCGTGATTCCTGCTTGCTCAGCTCCATGATTTTTGCTTGCTGAGCTGCATAATAAGTGCCTGCTCAGTCCCCAGAGAGGAGCCGGCTGAATCACGTGATTAGAGTCTGCTTATCCAGTTCATTACAGCCTTCAGCTCCAATTATTATTGCCTGCTAAGTTGCGTGATTCCTGCCTGCTCAGGTCCGTGAGTATTGCCTGCTGAGTTGCGTGATTCCTGCCAGCTCAGCTCCATGATTATTGCCTGCTGAGCTGCGCGATTCCTGACTGCTAGCTTCTTGCTTATTGGCTGCTGAGCTGCCTGATTCCTGCCTGCTCTGCTTCTTGATTATTGCCTGCTGAGCTGCGTGATTCCTGCTTGCTCAGCTCCAGGATTATTGCCTGCTGAGCTGCGTGATTCGTGCCTGCTCAGCTCCTTGATTACTGTCTGCTGAGCTGCGTGATTCCTGCCTGCTCAGCTCCAGGAGTATTGTCTGCTGGGCTGCAAGATTCGTGTGTGCTCAGTCACGGGTGTCAAGCCTGCTGAGTCACGTGTTTAGAGTCTGCTTAGCCACTTAATGGCAGTCTGCTCAGCTCCTTGATTTTTGCCAGCTGAGCTGCGAGATTCGTGCCTGCTCAGCTCCTTGATCTTTGCCTGCTGAGCTGAGTGATTCCTGCCTGCTCAGCTCCATGAGTATTGCCTGCTGAGCTGCATGATTGGTGTCTGCTGAGCTGCACCATTTGTGTCTGCTGAGCTGCACCATTGGTGTCTGCTGAGCTGCCCAAATTGTGTCTGCTCAGTCACGGGTGTAGAGCCTGCTGCGTCACGTGTTTAGAGTCTGCTTAACCACTTCATTACAGTTTGCTCAGCTCCTTGACGATTTCCTGCTCCTCTCCGTGATTAGTGCCCTCTTAGCCAAGTGATTAGTGCCTGCTCAGCTCTTTGATTATTGCCTCCTGAAGCACGTGATCAGTGCATGATAGCCACGTGATCAGCGCCTCTCAGTCACGTGATCAGCGCCCCTCAGTCACGTGATCAGCGCCTCTCAGTCACGTGATCAGTGCCTCTCAGTCACGTGATCAGTGCATGCTCAGTCACGTGATCAGTGCCTCTCAGTCACGTGATCAGTGCATGCTCAGTCACGTGATCAGTGCATGCTCAGCCACGTGATCAGGGCCTGCTCAGTCACGTGATCAGGGTCTGCTGAATCAAGGGATTAGCGCTTGCTCAGCTGCATGCTTAATCCCTGCTCAGCTGCCTGACTCGTGCCTGATCAGCTGTGTGATTAGTCCCTGCTCAGCTGCGTGATTAGTGCCTGCTCAAGACCGGGTTAGGAGCCGGCTGAGTGACGTGATTAGAGTCTGCTTAGCCACTTCATTACAGCTCCAGTGCTGCTGCAGCTGCTCATGATTATTGCCTGCTGAGCTGCGTGATTCCTGCTTGCTCAGCTCCATATTTATTGCCTGCTGAGCTGCGTGATTCCTGCCTGCTCAGCTTCTTGATTATTGCATGCTGAGCTGCGTGATTCCTGTTTGCTCAGCTCCATGATTATTGCCTGCTGAGCTGCGTGATTCCTGCTTGCTCAGCTCCATGATTTTTGCTTGCTGAGCTGCATAATAAGTGCCTGCTCAGTCCCCAGAGAGGAGCCGGCTGAATCACGTGATTAGAGTCTGCTTATCCAGTTCATTACAGCCTTCAGCTCCAATTATTATTGCCTGCTAAGTTGCGTGATTCCTGCCTGCTCAGGTCCGTGAGTATTGCCTGCTGAGTTGCGTGATTCCTGCCAGCTCAGCTCCATGATTATTGCCTGCTGAGCTGCGCGATTCCTGACTGCTAGCTTCTTGCTTATTGGCTGCTGAGCTGCCTGATTCCTGCCTGCTCTGCTTCTTGATTATTGCCTGCTGAGCTGCGTGATTCCTGCTTGCTCAGCTCCAGGATTATTGCCTGCTGAGCTGCGTGATTCGTGCCTGCTCAGCTCCTTGATTACTGTCTGCTGAGCTGCGTGATTCCTGCCTGCTCAGCTCCAGGAGTATTGTCTGCTGGGCTGCAAGATTCGTGTGTGCTCAGTCACGGGTGTCAAGCCTGCTGAGTCACGTGTTTAGAGTCTGCTTAGCCACTTAATGGCAGTCTGCTCAGCTCCTTGATTTTTGCCAGCTGAGCTGCGAGATTCGTGCCTGCTCAGCTCCTTGATCTTTGCCTGCTGAGCTGAGTGATTCCTGCCTGCTCAGCTCCATGAGTATTGCCTGCTGAGCTGCATGATTGGTGTCTGCTGAGCTGCACCATTTGTGTCTGCTGAGCTGCACCATTGGTGTCTGCTGAGCTGCCCAAATTGTGTCTGCTCAGTCACGGGTGTAGAGCCTGCTGCGTCACGTGTTTAGAGTCTGCTTAACCACTTCATTACAGTTTGCTCAGCTCCTTGACGATTTCCTGCTCCTCTCCGTGATTAGTGCCCTCTTAGCCAAGTGATTAGTGCCTGCTCAGCTCTTTGATTATTGCCTCCTGAAGCACGTGATCAGTGCATGATAGCCACGTGATCAGCGCCTCTCAGTCACGTGATCAGCGCCCCTCAGTCACGTGATCAGCGCCTCTCAGTCACGTGATCAGTGCCTCTCAGTCACGTGATCAGTGCATGCTCAGTCACGTGATCAGTGCCTCTCAGTCACGTGATCAGTGCCTCTCAGTCACGTGATCAGTGCATGCTCAGTCACGTGATCAGTGCATGCTCAGCCACGTGATCAGGGCCTGCTCAGTCACGTGATCAGGGTCTGCTGAATCAAGGGATTAGCGCTTGCTCAGCTGCATGCTTAATCCCTGCTCAGCTGCCTGACTCGTGCCTGATCAGCTGTGTGATTAGTCCCTGCTCAGCTGCGTGATTAGTGCCTGCTCAAGACCGGGTTAGGAGCCGGCTGAGTGACGTGATTAGAGTCTGCTTAGCCACTTCATTACAGTCTGCTCAGCTCCATGATTATTGCCTGCTAAGCTGCGTGATTCCTGCCTGCTCAGCTTCTTGATTATTGCCTGCTGAGCTGCGTGATTCCTGCTTGCTCAGCTCCATATTTATTGCCTGCTGAGCTGCGTGATTCCTGCCTGCTCAGCTTCTTGATTATTGCATGCTGAGCTGCGTGATTCCTGTTTGCTCAGCTCCATGATTATTGCCTGCTGAGCTGCGTGATTCCTGCTTGCTCAGCTCCATGATTTTTGCTTGCTGAGCTGCATAATAAGTGCCTGCTCAGTCCCCAGAGAGGAGCCGGCTGAATCACGTGATTAGAGTCTGCTTATCCAGTTCATTACAGCCTTCAGCTCCAATTATTATTGCCTGCTAAGTTGCGTGATTCCTGCCTGCTCAGGTCCGTGAGTATTGCCTGCTGAGTTGCGTGATTCCTGCCAGCTCAGCTCCATGATTATTGCCTGCTGAGCTGCGCGATTCCTGACTGCTAGCTTCTTGCTTATTGGCTGCTGAGCTGCCTGATTCCTGCCTGCTCTGCTTCTTGATTATTGCCTGCTGAGCTGCGTGATTCCTGCTTGCTCAGCTCCAGGATTATTGCCTGCTGAGCTGCGTGATTCGTGCCTGCTCAGCTCCTTGATTACTGTCTGCTGAGCTGCGTGATTCCTGCCTGCTCAGCTCCAGGAGTATTGTCTGCTGGGCTGCAA
Source organism: Bos javanicus (assembly GCF_032452875.1). Lineage (NCBI taxonomy): Eukaryota > Metazoa > Chordata > Mammalia > Artiodactyla > Bovidae > Bos > Bos javanicus. Next base: position 114,061 of record NW_026894124.1, on the reverse strand, counting down.
GATTCGTGTGTGCTCAGTCACGGGTGTCAAGCCTGCTGAGTCACGTGTTTAGAGTCTGCTTAGCCACTTAATGGCAGTCTGCTCAGCTCCTTGATTTTTGCCAGCTGAGCTGCGAGATTCGTGCCTGCTCAGCTCCTTGATCTTTGCCTGCTGAGCTGAGTGATTCCTGCCTGCTCAGCTCCATGAGTATTGCCTGCTGAGCTGCATGATTGGTGTCTGCTGAGCTGCACCATTTGTGTCTGCTGAGCTGCACCATTGGTGTCTGCTGAGCTGCCCAAATTGTGTCTGCTCAGTCACGGGTGTAGAGCCTGCTGCGTCACGTGTTTAGAGTCTGCTTAACCACTTCATTACAGTTTGCTCAGCTCCTTGACGATTTCCTGCTCCTCTCCGTGATTAGTGCCCTCTTAGCCAAGTGATTAGTGCCTGCTCAGCTCTTTGATTATTGCCTCCTGAAGCACGTGATCAGTGCATGATAGCCACGTGATCAGCGCCTCTCAGTCACGTGATCAGCGCCCCTCAGTCACGTGATCAGCGCCTCTCAGTCACGTGATCAGTGCCTCTCAGTCACGTGATCAGTGCATGCTCAGTCACGTGATCAGTGCCTCTCAGTCACGTGATCAGTGCCTCTCAGTCACGTGATCAGTGCATGCTCAGTCACGTGATCAGTGCATGCTCAGCCACGTGATCAGGGCCTGCTCAGTCACGTGATCAGGGTCTGCTGAATCAAGGGATTAGCGCTTGCTCAGCTGCATGCTTAATCCCTGCTCAGCTGCCTGACTCGTGCCTGATCAGCTGTGTGATTAGTCCCTGCTCAGCTGCGTGATTAGTGCCTGCTCAAGACCGGGTTAGGAGCCGGCTGAGTGACGTGATTAGAGTCTGCTTAGCCACTTCATTACAGTCTGCTCAGCTCCATGATTATTGCCTGCTAAGCTGCGTGATTCCTGCCTGCTCAGCTTCTTGATTATTGCCTGCTGAGCTGCGTGATTCCTGCTTGCTCAGCTCCATATTTATTGCCTGCTGAGCTGCGTGATTCCTGCCTGCTCAGCTTCTTGATTATTGCATGCTGAGCTGCGTGATTCCTGTTTGCTCAGCTCCATGATTATTGCCTGCTGAGCTGCGTGATTCCTGCTTGCTCAGCTCCATGATTTTTGCTTGCTGAGCTGCATAATAAGTGCCTGCTCAGTCCCCAGAGAGGAGCCGGCTGAATCACGTGATTAGAGTCTGCTTATCCAGTTCATTACAGCCTTCAGCTCCAATTATTATTGCCTGCTAAGTTGCGTGATTCCTGCCTGCTCAGGTCCGTGAGTATTGCCTGCTGAGTTGCGTGATTCCTGCCAGCTCAGCTCCATGATTATTGCCTGCTGAGCTGCGCGATTCCTGACTGCTAGCTTCTTGCTTATTGGCTGCTGAGCTGCCTGATTCCTGCCTGCTCTGCTTCTTGATTATTGCCTGCTGAGCTGCGTGATTCCTGCTTGCTCAGCTCCAGGATTATTGCCTGCTGAGCTGCGTGATTCGTGCCTGCTCAGCTCCTTGATTACTGTCTGCTGAGCTGCGTGATTCCTGCCTGCTCAGCTCCAGGAGTATTGTCTGCTGGGCTGCAAGATTCGTGTGTGCTCAGTCACGGGTGTCAAGCCTGCTGAGTCACGTGTTTAGAGTCTGCTTAGCCACTTAATGGCAGTCTGCTCAGCTCCTTGATTTTTGCCAGCTGAGCTGCGAGATTCGTGCCTGCTCAGCTCCTTGATCTTTGCCTGCTGAGCTGAGTGATTCCTGCCTGCTCAGCTCCATGAGTATTGCCTGCTGAGCTGCATGATTGGTGTCTGCTGAGCTGCACCATTTGTGTCTGCTGAGCTGCACCATTGGTGTCTGCTGAGCTGCCCAAATTGTGTCTGCTCAGTCACGGGTGTAGAGCCTGCTGCGTCACGTGTTTAGAGTCTGCTTAACCACTTCATTACAGTTTGCTCAGCTCCTTGACGATTTCCTGCTCCTCTCCGTGATTAGTGCCCTCTTAGCCAAGTGATTAGTGCCTGCTCAGCTCTTTGATTATTGCCTCCTGAAGCACGTGATCAGTGCATGATAGCCACGTGATCAGCGCCTCTCAGTCACGTGATCAGCGCCCCTCAGTCACGTGATCAGCGCCTCTCAGTCACGTGATCAGTGCCTCTCAGTCACGTGATCAGTGCATGCTCAGTCACGTGATCAGTGCCTCTCAGTCACGTGATCAGTGCATGCTCAGTCACGTGATCAGTGCATGCTCAGCCACGTGATCAGGGCCTGCTCAGTCACGTGATCAGGGTCTGCTGAATCAAGGGATTAGCGCTTGCTCAGCTGCATGCTTAATCCCTGCTCAGCTGCCTGACTCGTGCCTGATCAGCTGTGTGATTAGTCCCTGCTCAGCTGCGTGATTAGTGCCTGCTCAAGACCGGGTTAGGAGCCGGCTGAGTGACGTGATTAGAGTCTGCTTAGCCACTTCATTACAGTCTGCTCAGCTCCATGATTATTGCCTGCTAAGCTGCGTGATTCCTGCCTGCTCAGCTTCTTGATTATTGCCTGCTGAGCTGCGTGATTCCTGCTTGCTCAGCTCCATATTTATTGCCTGCTGAGCTGCGTGATTCCTGCCTGCTCAGCTTCTTGATTATTGCATGCTGAGCTGCGTGATTCCTGTTTGCTCAGCTCCATGATTATTGCCTGCTGAGCTGCGTGATTCCTGCTTGCTCAGCTCCATGATTTTTGCTTGCTGAGCTGCATAATAAGTGCCTGCTCAGTCCCCAGAGAGGAGCCGGCTGAATCACGTGATTAGAGTCTGCTTATCCAGTTCATTACAGCCTTCAGCTCCAATTATTATTGCCTGCTAAGTTGCGTGATTCCTGCCTGCTCAGGTCCGTGAGTATTGCCTGCTGAGTTGCGTGATTCCTGCCAGCTCAGCTCCATGATTATTGCCTGCTGAGCTGCGCGATTCCTGACTGCTAGCTTCTTGCTTATTGGCTGCTGAGCTGCCTGATTCCTGCCTGCTCTGCTTCTTGATTATTGCCTGCTGAGCTGCGTGATTCCTGCTTGCTCAGCTCCAGGATTATTGCCTGCTGAGCTGCGTGATTCGTGCCTGCTCAGCTCCTTGATTACTGTCTGCTGAGCTGCGTGATTCCTGCCTGCTCAGCTCCAGGAGTATTGTCTGCTGGGCTGCAAGATTCGTGTGTGCTCAGTCACGGGTGTCAAGCCTGCTGAGTCACGTGTTTAGAGTCTGCTTAGCCACTTAATGGCAGTCTGCTCAGCTCCTTGATTTTTGCCAGCTGAGCTGCGAGATTCGTGCCTGCTCAGCTCCTTGATCTTTGCCTGCTGAGCTGAGTGATTCCTGCCTGCTCAGCTCCATGAGTATTGCCTGCTGAGCTGCATGATTGGTGTCTGCTGAGCTGCACCATTTGTGTCTGCTGAGCTGCACCATTGGTGTCTGCTGAGCTGCCCAAATTGTGTCTGCTCAGTCACGGGTGTAGAGCCTGCTGCGTCACGTGTTTAGAGTCTGCTTAACCACTTCATTACAGTTTGCTCAGCTCCTTGACGATTTCCTGCTCCTCTCCGTGATTAGTGCCCTCTTAGCCAAGTGATTAGTGCCTGCTCAGCTCTTTGATTATTGCCTCCTGAAGCACGTGATCAGTGCATGATAGCCACGTGATCAGCGCCTCTCAGTCACGTGATCAGCGCCCCTCAGTCACGTGATCAGCGCCTCTCAGTCACGTGATCAGTGCCTCTCAGTCACGTGATCAGTGCATGCTCAGTCACGTGATCAGTGCCTCTCAGTCACGTGATCAGTGCCTCTCAGTCACGTGATCAGTGCATGCTCAGTCACGTGATCAGTGCATGCTCAGCCACGTGATCAGGGCCTGCTCAGTCACGTGATCAGGGTCTGCTGAATCAAGGGATTAGCGCTTGCTCAGCTGCATGCTTAATCCCTGCTCAGCTGCCTGACTCGTGCCTGATCAGCTGTGTGATTAGTCCCTGCTCAGCTGCGTGATTAGTGCCTGCTCAAGACCGGGTTAGGAGCCGGCTGAGTGACGTGATTAGAGTCTGCTTAGCCACTTCATTACAGTCTGCTCAGCTCCATGATTATTGCCTGCTAAGCTGCGTGATTCCTGCCTGCTCAGCTTCTTGATTATTGCCTGCTGAGCTGCGTGATTCCTGCTTGCTCAGCTCCATATTTATTGCCTGCTGAGCTGCGTGATTCCTGCCTGCTCAGCTTCTTGATTATTGCATGCTGAGCTGCGTGATTCCTGTTTGCTCAGCTCCATGATTATTGCCTGCTGAGCTGCGTGATTCCTGCTTGCTCAGCTCCATGATTTTTGCTTGCTGAGCTGCATAATAAGTGCCTGCTCAGTCCCCAGAGAGGAGCCGGCTGAATCACGTGATTAGAGTCTGCTTATCCAGTTCATTACAGCCTTCAGCTCCAATTATTATTGCCTGCTAAGTTGCGTGATTCCTGCCTGCTCAGGTCCGTGAGTATTGCCTGCTGAGTTGCGTGATTCCTGCCAGCTCAGCTCCATGATTATTGCCTGCTGAGCTGCGCGATTCCTGACTGCTAGCTTCTTGCTTATTGGCTGCTGAGCTGCCTGATTCCTGCCTGCTCTGCTTCTTGATTATTGCCTGCTGAGCTGCGTGATTCCTGCTTGCTCAGCTCCAGGATTATTGCCTGCTGAGCTGCGTGATTCGTGCCTGCTCAGCTCCTTGATTACTGTCTGCTGAGCTGCGTGATTCCTGCCTGCTCAGCTCCAGGAGTATTGTCTGCTGGGCTGCAAGATTCGTGTGTGCTCAGTCACGGGTGTCAAGCCTGCTGAGTCACGTGTTTAGAGTCTGCTTAGCCACTTAATGGCAGTCTGCTCAGCTCCTTGATTTTTGCCAGCTGAGCTGCGAGATTCGTGCCTGCTCAGCTCCTTGATCTTTGCCTGCTGAGCTGAGTGATTCCTGCCTGCTCAGCTCCATGAGTATTGCCTGCTGAGCTGCATGATTGGTGTCTGCTGAGCTGCACCATTTGTGTCTGCTGAGCTGCACCATTGGTGTCTGCTGAGCTGCCCAAATTGTGTCTGCTCAGTCACGGGTGTAGAGCCTGCTGCGTCACGTGTTTAGAGTCTGCTTAACCACTTCATTACAGTTTGCTCAGCTCCTTGACGATTTCCTGCTCCTCTCCGTGATTAGTGCCCTCTTAGCCAAGTGATTAGTGCCTGCTCAGCTCTTTGATTATTGCCTCCTGAAGCACGTGATCAGTGCATGATAGCCACGTGATCAGCGCCTCTCAGTCACGTGATCAGCGCCCCTCAGTCACGTGATCAGCGCCTCTCAGTCACGTGATCAGTGCCTCTCAGTCACGTGATCAGTGCATGCTCAGTCACGTGATCAGTGCCTCTCAGTCACGTGATCAGTGCCTCTCAGTCACGTGATCAGTGCATGCTCAGTCACGTGATCAGTGCATGCTCAGCCACGTGATCAGGGCCTGCTCAGTCACGTGATCAGGGTCTGCTGAATCAAGGGATTAGCGCTTGCTCAGCTGCATGCTTAATCCCTGCTCAGCTGCCTGACTCGTGCCTGATCAGCTGTGTGATTAGTCCCTGCTCAGCTGCGTGATTAGTGCCTGCTCAAGACCGGGTTAGGAGCCGGCTGAGTGACGTGATTAGAGTCTGCTTAGCCACTTCATTACAGTCTGCTCAGCTCCATGATTATTGCCTGCTAAGCTGCGTGATTCCTGCCTGCTCAGCTTCTTGATTATTGCCTGCTGAGCTGCGTGATTCCTGCTTGCTCAGCTCCATATTTATTGCCTGCTGAGCTGCGTGATTCCTGCCTGCTCAGCTTCTTGATTATTGCATGCTGAGCTGCGTGATTCCTGTTTGCTCAGCTCCATGATTATTGCCTGCTGAGCTGCGTGATTCCTGCTTGCTCAGCTCCATGATTTTTGCTTGCTGAGCTGCATAATAAGTGCCTGCTCAGTCCCCAGAGAGGAGCCGGCTGAATCACGTGATTAGAGTCTGCTTATCCAGTTCATTACAGCCTTCAGCTCCAATTATTATTGCCTGCTAAGTTGCGTGATTCCTGCCTGCTCAGGTCCGTGAGTATTGCCTGCTGAGTTGCGTGATTCCTGCCAGCTCAGCTCCATGATTATTGCCTGCTGAGCTGCGCGATTCCTGACTGCTAGCTTCTTGCTTATTGGCTGCTGAGCTGCCTGATTCCTGCCTGCTCTGCTTCTTGATTATTGCCTGCTGAGCTGCGTGATTCCTGCTTGCTCAGCTCCAGGATTATTGCCTGCTGAGCTGCGTGATTCGTGCCTGCTCAGCTCCTTGATTACTGTCTGCTGAGCTGCGTGATTCCTGCCTGCTCAGCTCCAGGAGTATTGTCTGCTGGGCTGCAAGATTCGTGTGTGCTCAGTCACGGGTGTCAAGCCTGCTGAGTCACGTGTTTAGAGTCTGCTTAGCCACTTAATGGCAGTCTGCTCAGCTCCTTGATTTTTGCCAGCTGAGCTGCGAGATTCGTGCCTGCTCAGCTCCTTGATCTTTGCCTGCTGAGCTGAGTGATTCCTGCCTGCTCAGCTCCATGAGTATTGCCTGCTGAGCTGCATGATTGGTGTCTGCTGAGCTGCACCATTTGTGTCTGCTGAGCTGCACCATTGGTGTCTGCTGAGCTGCCCAAATTGTGTCTGCTCAGTCACGGGTGTAGAGCCTGCTGCGTCACGTGTTTAGAGTCTGCTTAACCACTTCATTACAGTTTGCTCAGCTCCTTGACGATTTCCTGCTCCTCTCCGTGATTAGTGCCCTCTTAGCCAAGTGATTAGTGCCTGCTCAGCTCTTTGATTATTGCCTCCTGAAGCACGTGATCAGTGCATGATAGCCACGTGATCAGCGCCTCTCAGTCACGTGATCAGCGCCCCTCAGTCACGTGATCAGCGCCTCTCAGTCACGTGATCAGTGCCTCTCAGTCACGTGATCAGTGCATGCTCAGTCACGTGATCAGTGCCTCTCAGTCACGTGATCAGTGCCTCTCAGTCACGTGATCAGTGCATGCTCAGTCACGTGATCAGTGCATGCTCAGCCACGTGATCAGGGCCTGCTCAGTCACGTGATCAGGGTCTGCTGAATCAAGGGATTAGCGCTTGCTCAGCTGCATGCTTAATCCCTGCTCAGCTGCCTGACTCGTGCCTGATCAGCTGTGTGATTAGTCCCTGCTCAGCTGCGTGATTAGTGCCTGCTCAAGACCGGGTTAGGAGCCGGCTGAGTGACGTGATTAGAGTCTGCTTAGCCACTTCATTACAGTCTGCTCAGCTCCATGATTATTGCCTGCTAAGCTGCGTGATTCCTGCCTGCTCAGCTTCTTGATTATTGCCTGCTGAGCTGCGTGATTCCTGCTTGCTCAGCTCCATATTTATTGCCTGCTGAGCTGCGTGATTCCTGCCTGCTCAGCTTCTTGATTATTGCATGCTGAGCTGCGTGATTCCTGTTTGCTCAGCTCCATGATTATTGCCTGCTGAGCTGCGTGATTCCTGCTTGCTCAGCTCCATGATTTTTGCTTGCTGAGCTGCATAATAAGTGCCTGCTCAGTCCCCAGAGAGGAGCCGGCTGAATCACGTGATTAGAGTCTGCTTATCCAGTTCATTACAGCCTTCAGCTCCAATTATTATTGCCTGCTAAGTTGCGTGATTCCTGCCTGCTCAGGTCCGTGAGTATTGCCTGCTGAGTTGCGTGATTCCTGCCAGCTCAGCTCCATGATTATTGCCTGCTGAGCTGCGCGATTCCTGACTGCTAGCTTCTTGCTTATTGGCTGCTGAGCTGCCTGATTCCTGCCTGCTCTGCTTCTTGATTATTGCCTGCTGAGCTGCGTGATTCCTGCTTGCTCAGCTCCAGGATTATTGCCTGCTGAGCTGCGTGATTCGTGCCTGCTCAGCTCCTTGATTACTGTCTGCTGAGCTGCGTGATTCCTGCCTGCTCAGCTCCAGGAGTATTGTCTGCTGGGCTGCAAGATTCGTGTGTGCTCAGTCACGGGTGTCAAGCCTGCTGAGTCACGTGTTTAGAGTCTGCTTAGCCACTTAATGGCAGTCTGCTCAGCTCCTTGATTTTTGCCAGCTGAGCTGCGAGATTCGTGCCTGCTCAGCTCCTTGATCTTTGCCTGCTGAGCTGAGTGATTCCTGCCTGCTCAGCTCCATGAGTATTGCCTGCTGAGCTGCATGATTGGTGTCTGCTGAGCTGCACCATTTGTGTCTGCTGAGCTGCACCATTGGTGTCTGCTGAGCTGCCCAAATTGTGTCTGCTCAGTCACGGGTGTAGAGCCTGCTGCGTCACGTGTTTAGAGTCTGCTTAACCACTTCATTACAGTTTGCTCAGCTCCTTGACGATTTCCTGCTCCTCTCCGTGATTAGTGCCCTCTTAGCCAAGTGATTAGTGCCTGCTCAGCTCTTTGATTATTGCCTCCTGAAGCACGTGATCAGTGCATGATAGCCACGTGATCAGCGCCTCTCAGTCACGTGATCAGCGCCCCTCAGTCACGTGATCAGCGCCTCTCAGTCACGTGATCAGTGCCTCTCAGTCACGTGATCAGTGCATGCTCAGTCACGTGATCAGTGCCTCTCAGTCACGTGATCAGTGCATGCTCAGTCACGTGATCAGTGCATGCTCAGCCACGTGATCAGGGCCTGCTCAGTCACGTGATCAGGGTCTGCTGAATCAAGGGATTAGCGCTTGCTCAGCTGCATGCTTAATCCCTGCTCAGCTGCCTGACTCGTGCCTGATCAGCTGTGTGATTAGTCCCTGCTCAGCTGCGTGATTAGTGCCTGCTCAAGACCGGGTTAGGAGCCGGCTGAGTGACGTGATTAGAGTCTGCTTAGCCACTTCATTACAGTCTGCTCAGCTCCATGATTATTGCCTGCTAAGCTGCGTGATTCCTGCCTGCTCAGCTTCTTGATTATTGCCTGCTGAGCTGCGTGATTCCTGCTTGCTCAGCTCCATATTTATTGCCTGCTGAGCTGCGTGATTCCTGCCTGCTCAGCTTCTTGATTATTGCATGCTGAGCTGCGTGATTCCTGTTTGCTCAGCTCCATGATTATTGCCTGCTGAGCTGCGTGATTCCTGCTTGCTCAGCTCCATGATTTTTGCTTGCTGAGCTGCATAATAAGTGCCTGCTCAGTCCCCAGAGAGGAGCCGGCTGAATCACGTGATTAGAGTCTGCTTATCCAGTTCATTACAGCCTTCAGCTCCAATTATTATTGCCTGCTAAGTTGCGTGATTCCTGCCTGCTCAGGTCCGTGAGTATTGCCTGCTGAGTTGCGTGATTCCTGCCAGCTCAGCTCCATGATTATTGCCTGCTGAGCTGCGCGATTCCTGACTGCTAGCTTCTTGCTTATTGGCTGCTGAGCTGCCTGATTCCTGCCTGCTCTGCTTCTTGATTATTGCCTGCTGAGCTGCGTGATTCCTGCTTGCTCAGCTCCAGGATTATTGCCTGCTGAGCTGCGTGATTCGTGCCTGCTCAGCTCCTTGATTACTGTCTGCTGAGCTGCGTGATTCCTGCCTGCTCAGCTCCAGGAGTATTGTCTGCTGGGCTGCAAGATTCGTGTGTGCTCAGTCACGGGTGTCAAGCCTGCTGAGTCACGTGTTTAGAGTCTGCTTAGCCACTTAATGGCAGTCTGCTCAGCTCCTTGATTTTTGCCAGCTGAGCTGCGAGATTCGTGCCTGCTCAGCTCCTTGATCTTTGCCTGCTGAGCTGAGTGATTCCTGCCTGCTCAGCTCCATGAGTATTGCCTGCTGAGCTGCATGATTGGTGTCTGCTGAGCTGCACCATTTGTGTCTGCTGAGCTGCACCATTGGTGTCTGCTGAGCTGCCCAAATTGTGTCTGCTCAGTCACGGGTGTAGAGCCTGCTGCGTCACGTGTTTAGAGTCTGCTTAACCACTTCATTACAGTTTGCTCAGCTCCTTGACGATTTCCTGCTCCTCTCCGTGATTAGTGCCCTCTTAGCCAAGTGATTAGTGCCTGCTCAGCTCTTTGATTATTGCCTCCTGAAGCACGTGATCAGTGCATGATAGCCACGTGATCAGCGCCTCTCAGTCACGTGATCTCAGTCACGTGATCAGCGCCTCTCAGTCACGTGATCAGTCGTGACGTGCTCAGTCACGTGATCGCCTCTCAGTCACGTGATCAGTGCCTCTCAGTCACGTGATCAGTGCATGCTCAGTCACGTGATCAGTGCCTCTCAGTCACGTGATCAGTGCCTCTCAGTCACGTGATCAGTGCATGCTCAGTCACGTGATCAGTGCATGCTCAGCCACGTGATCAGGGCCTGCTCAGTCACGTGATCAGGGTCTGCTGAATCAAGGGATTAGCGCTTGCTCAGCTGCATGCTTAATCCCTGCTCAGCTGCCTGACTCGTGCCTGATCAGCTGTGTGATTAGTCCCTGCTCAGCTGCGTGATTAGTGCCTGCTCAAGACCGGGTTAGGAGCCGGCTGAGTGACGTGATTAGAGTCTGCTTAGCCACTTCATTACAGTCTGCTCAGCTCCATGATTATTGCCTGCTAAGCTGCGTGATTCCTGCCTGCTCAGCTTCTTGATTATTGCCTGCTGAGCTGCGTGATTCCTGCTTGCTCAGCTCCATATTTATTGCCTGCTGAGCTGCGTGATTCCTGCCTGCTCAGCTTCTTGATTATTGCATGCTGAGCTGCGTGATTCCTGTTTGCTCAGCTCCATGATTATTGCCTGCTGAGCTGCGTGATTCCTGCTTGCTCAGCTCCATGATTTTTGCTTGCTGAGCTGCATAATAAGTGCCTGCTCAGTCCCCAGAGAGGAGCCGGCTGAATCACGTGATTAGAGTCTGCTTATCCAGTTCATTACAGCCTTCAGCTCCAATTATTATTGCCTGCTAAGTTGCGTGATTCCTGCCTGCTCAGGTCCGTGAGTATTGCCTGCTGAGTTGCGTGATTCCTGCCAGCTCAGCTCCATGATTATTGCCTGCTGAGCTGCGCGATTCCTGACTGCTAGCTTCTTGCTTATTGGCTGCTGAGCTGCCTGATTCCTGCCTGCTCTGCTTCTTGATTATTGCCTGCTGAGCTGCGTGATTCCTGCTTGCTCAGCTCCAGGATTATTGCCTGCTGAGCTGCGTGATTCCTGCCTGCTCAGCTCCAGGAGTATTGTCTGCTGGGCTGCAAGATTCGTGTGTGCTCAGTCACGGGTGTCAAGCCTGCTGAGTCACGTGTTTAGAGTCTGCTTAGCCACTTAATGGCAGTCTGCTCAGCTCCTTGATTTTTGCCAGCTGAGCTGCGAGATTCGTGCCTGCTCAGCTCCTTGATCTTTGCCTGCTGAGCTGAGTGATTCCTGCCTGCTCAGCTCCATGAGTATTGCCTGCTGAGCTGCATGATTGGTGTCTGCTGAGCTGCACCATTTGTGTCTGCTGAGCTGCACCATTGGTGTCTGCTGAGCTGCCCAAATTGTGTCTGCTCAGTCACGGGTGTAGAGCCTGCTGCGTCACGTGTTTAGAGTCTGCTTAACCACTTCATTACAGTTTGCTCAGCTCCTTGACGATTTCCTGCTCCTCTCCGTGATTAGTGCCCTCTTAGCCAAGTGATTAGTGCCTGCTCAGCTCTTTGATTATTGCCTCCTGAAGCACGTGATCAGTGCATGTGCATGATCAGCCACGTGATCAGCGCCTCTCAGTCACGTGATCAGCGCCCCTCAGTCACGTGATCAGCGCCTCTCAGTCACGTGATCAGTGCCTCTCAGTCACGTGATCAGTGCATGCTCAGTCACGTGATCAGTGCCTCTCAGTCACGTGATCAGTGCCTCTCAGTCACGTGATCAGTGCATGCTCAGTCACGTGATCAGTGCATGCTCAGCCACGTGATCAGGGCCTGCTCAGTCACGTGATCAGGGTCTGCTGAATCAAGGGATTAGCGCTTGCTCAGCTGCATGCTTAATCCCTGCTCAGCTGCCTGACTCGTGCCTGATCAGCTGTGTGATTAGTCCCTGCTCAGCTGCGTGATTAGTGCCTGCTCAAGACCGGGTTAGGAGCCGGCTGAGTGACGTGATTAGAGTCTGCTTAGCCACTTCATTACAGTCTGCTCAGCTCCATGATTATTGCCTGCTAAGCTGCGTGATTCCTGCCTGCTCAGCTTCTTGATTATTGCCTGCTGAGCTGCGTGATTCCTGCTTGCTCAGCTCCATATTTATTGCCTGCTGAGCTGCGTGATTCCTGCCTGCTCAGCTTCTTGATTATTGCATGCTGAGCTGCGTGATTCCTGTTTGCTCAGCTCCATGATTATTGCCTGCTGAGCTGCGTGATTCCTGCTTGCTCAGCTCCATGATTTTTGCTTGCTGAGCTGCATAATAAGTGCCTGCTCAGTCCCCAGAGAGGAGCCGGCTGAATCACGTGATTAGAGTCTGCTTATCCAGTTCATTACAGCCTTCAGCTCCAATTATTATTGCCTGCTAAGTTGCGTGATTCCTGCCTGCTCAGGTCCGTGAGTATTGCCTGCTGAGTTGCGTGATTCCTGCCAGCTCAGCTCCATGATTATTGCCTGCTGAGCTGCGCGATTCCTGACTGCTAGCTTCTTGCTTATTGGCTGCTGAGCTGCCTGATTCCTGCCTGCTCTGCTTCTTGATTATTGCCTGCTGAGCTGCGTGATTCCTGCTTGCTCAGCTCCAGGATTATTGCCTGCTGAGCTGCGTGATTCGTGCCTGCTCAGCTCCTTGATTACTGTCTGCTGAGCTGCGTGATTCCTGCCTGCTCAGCTCCAGGAGTATTGTCTGCTGGGCTGCAAGATTCGTGTGTGCTCAGTCACGGGTGTCAAGCCTGCTGAGTCACGTGTTTAGAGTCTGCTTAGCCACTTAATGGCAGTCTGCTCAGCTCCTTGATTTTTGCCAGCTGAGCTGCGAGATTCGTGCCTGCTCAGCTCCTTGATCTTTGCCTGCTGAGCTGAGTGATTCCTGCCTGCTCAGCTCCATGAGTATTGCCTGCTGAGCTGCATGATTGGTGTCTGCTGAGCTGCACCATTTGTGTCTGCTGAGCTGCACCATTGGTGTCTGCTGAGCTGCCCAAATTGTGTCTGCTCAGTCACGGGTGTAGAGCCTGCTGCGTCACGTGTTTAGAGTCTGCTTAACCACTTCATTACAGTTTGCTCAGCTCCTTGACGATTTCCTGCTCCTCTCCGTGATTAGTGCCCTCTTAGCCAAGTGATTAGTGCCTGCTCAGCTCTTTGATTATTGCCTCCTGAAGCACGTGATCAGTGCATGATAGCCACGTGATCAGCCTCTCAGTCACGTGATCAGCGCAGTCACGTGATCATCCTCTCAGTCACGTGATCAGCCCCTCAGTCACGTGATCAGCGCCTCTCAGTCACGTGATCAGTGCCTCTCAGTCACGTGATCAGTGCATGCTCAGTCACGTGATCAGTGCCTCTCAGTCACGTGATCAGTGCCTCTCAGTCACGTGATCAGTGCATGCTCAGTCACGTGATCAGTGCATGCTCAGCCACGTGATCAGGGCCTGCTCAGTCACGTGATCAGGGTCTGCTGAATCAAGGGATTAGCGCTTGCTCAGCTGCATGCTTAATCCCTGCTCAGCTGCCTGACTCGTGCCTGATCAGCTGTGTGATTAGTCCCTGCTCAGCTGCGTGATTAGTGCCTGCTCAAGACCGGGTTAGGAGCCGGCTGAGTGACGTGATTAGAGTCTGCTTAGCCACTTCATTACAGTCTGCTCAGCTCCATGATTATTGCCTGCTAAGCTGCGTGATTCCTGCCTGCTCAGCTTCTTGATTATTGCCTGCTGAGCTGCGTGATTCCTGCTTGCTCAGCTCCATATTTATTGCCTGCTGAGCTGCGTGATTCCTGCCTGCTCAGCTTCTTGATTATTGCATGCTGAGCTGCGTGATTCCTGTTTGCTCAGCTCCATGATTATTGCCTGCTGAGCTGCGTGATTCCTGCTTGCTCAGCTCCATGATTTTTGCTTGCTGAGCTGCATAATAAGTGCCTGCTCAGTCCCCAGAGAGGAGCCGGCTGAATCACGTGATTAGAGTCTGCTTATCCAGTTCATTACAGCCTTCAGCTCCAATTATTATTGCCTGCTAAGTTGCGTGATTCCTGCCTGCTCAGGTCCGTGAGTATTGCCTGCTGAGTTGCGTGATTCCTGCCAGCTCAGCTCCATGATTATTGCCTGCTGAGCTGCGCGATTCCTGACTGCTAGCTTCTTGCTTATTGGCTGCTGAGCTGCCTGATTCCTGCCTGCTCTGCTTCTTGATTATTGCCTGCTGAGCTGCGTGATTCCTGCTTGCTCAGCTCCAGGATTATTGCCTGCTGAGCTGCGTGATTCGTGCCTGCTCAGCTCCTTGATTACTGTCTGCTGAGCTGCGTGATTCCTGCCTGCTCAGCTCCAGGAGTATTGTCTGCTGGGCTGCAAGATTCGTGTGTGCTCAGTCACGGGTGTCAAGCCTGCTGAGTCACGTGTTTAGAGTCTGCTTAGCCACTTAATGGCAGTCTGCTCAGCTCCTTGATTTTTGCCAGCTGAGCTGCGAGATTCGTGCCTGCTCAGCTCCTTGATCTTTGCCTGCTGAGCTGAGTGATTCCTGCCTGCTCAGCTCCATGAGTATTGCCTGCTGAGCTGCATGATTGGTGTCTGCTGAGCTGCACCATTTGTGTCTGCTGAGCTGCACCATTGGTGTCTGCTGAGCTGCCCAAATTGTGTCTGCTCAGTCACGGGTGTAGAGCCTGCTGCGTCACGTGTTTAGAGTCTGCTTAACCACTTCATTACAGTTTGCTCAGCTCCTTGACGATTTCCTGCTCCTCTCCGTGATTAGTGCCCTCTTAGCCAAGTGATTAGTGCCTGCTCAGCTCTTTGATTATTGCCTCCTGAAGCACGTGATCAGTGCATGATAGCCACGTGATCAGCGCCTCTCAGTCACGTGATCAGCGCCCCTCAGTCACGTGATCAGTGCCTCTCAGTCACGTGATCAGTGCCTCTCAGTCACGTGATCAGTGCCTCTCAGTCACGTGATCAGTGCATGCTCAGTCACGTGATCAGTGCATGCTCAGCCACGTGATCAGGGCCTGCTCAGTCACGTGATCAGGGTCTGCTGAATCAAGGGATTAGCGCTTGCTCAGCTGCATGCTTAATCCCTGCTCAGCTGCCTGACTCGTGCCTGATCAGCTGTGTGATTAGTCCCTGCTCAGCTGCGTGATTAGTGCCTGCTCAAGACCGGGTTAGGAGCCGGCTGAGTGACGTGATTAGAGTCTGCTTAGCCACTTCATTACAGTCTGCTCAGCTCCATGATTATTGCCTGCTAAGCTGCGTGATTCCTGCCTGCTCAGCTTCTTGATTATTGCCTGCTGAGCTGCGTGATTCCTGCTTGCTCAGCTCCATATTTATTGCCTGCTGAGCTGCGTGATTCCTGCCTGCTCAGCTTCTTGATTATTGCATGCTGAGCTGCGTGATTCCTGTTTGCTCAGCTCCATGATTATTGCCTGCTGAGCTGCGTGATTCCTGCTTGCTCAGCTCCATGATTTTTGCTTGCTGAGCTGCATAATAAGTGCCTGCTCAGTCCCCAGAGAGGAGCCGGCTGAATCACGTGATTAGAGTCTGCTTATCCAGTTCATTACAGCCTTCAGCTCCAATTATTATTGCCTGCTAAGTTGCGTGATTCCTGCCTGCTCAGGTCCGTGAGTATTGCCTGCTGAGTTGCGTGATTCCTGCCAGCTCAGCTCCATGATTATTGCCTGCTGAGCTGCGCGATTCCTGACTGCTAGCTTCTTGCTTATTGGCTGCTGAGCTGCCTGATTCCTGCCTGCTCTGCTTCTTGATTATTGCCTGCTGAGCTGCGTGATTCCTGCTTGCTCAGCTCCAGGATTATTGCCTGCTGAGCTGCGTGATTCGTGCCTGCTCAGCTCCTTGATTACTGTCTGCTGAGCTGCGTGATTCCTGCCTGCTCAGCTCCAGGAGTATTGTCTGCTGGGCTGCAAGATTCGTGTGTGCTCAGTCACGGGTGTCAAGCCTGCTGAGTCACGTGTTTAGAGTCTGCTTAGCCACTTAATGGCAGTCTGCTCAGCTCCTTGATTTTTGCCAGCTGAGCTGCGAGATTCGTGCCTGCTCAGCTCCTTGATCTTTGCCTGCTGAGCTGAGTGATTCCTGCCTGCTCAGCTCCATGAGTATTGCCTGCTGAGCTGCATGATTGGTGTCTGCTGAGCTGCACCATTTGTGTCTGCTGAGCTGCACCATTGGTGTCTGCTGAGCTGCCCAAATTGTGTCTGCTCAGTCACGGGTGTAGAGCCTGCTGCGTCACGTGTTTAGAGTCTGCTTAACCACTTCATTACAGTTTGCTCAGCTCCTTGACGATTTCCTGCTCCTCTCCGTGATTAGTGCCCTCTTAGCCAAGTGATTAGTGCCTGCTCAGCTCTTTGATTATTGCCTCCTGAAGCACGTGATCAGTGCATGATAGCCACGTGATCAGCGCCTCTCAGTCACGTGATCAGCGCCCCTCAGTCACGTGATCAGTGCCTCTCAGTCACGTGATCAGTGCAGTGCCTCTCAGTCACGTGATCAGTGCCTCTCAGTCACGTGATCAGTGCATGCTCAGTCACGTGATCAGTGCATGCTCAGCCACGTGATCAGGGCCTGCTCAGTCACGTGATCAGGGTCTGCTGAATCAAGGGATTAGCGCTTGCTCAGCTGCATGCTTAATCCCTGCTCAGCTGCCTGACTCGTGCCTGATCAGCTGTGTGATTAGTCCCTGCTCAGCTGCGTGATTAGTGCCTGCTCAAGACCGGGTTAGGAGCCGGCTGAGTGACGTGATTAGAGTCTGCTTAGCCACTTCATTACAGTCTGCTCAGCTCCATGATTATTGCCTGCTAAGCTGCGTGATTCCTGCCTGCTCAGCTTCTTGATTATTGCCTGCTGAGCTGCGTGATTCCTGCCTGCTCAGCTTCTTGATTATTGCCTGCTGAGCTGCGTGATTCCTGTTTGCTCAGCTCCATGATTATTGCCTGCTGAGCTGCGTGATTCCTGCTTGCTCAGCTCCATGATTTTTGCTTGCTGAGCTGCATAATAAGTGCCTGCTCAGTCCCCAGAGAGGAGCCGGCTGAATCACGTGATTAGAGTCTGCTTATCCAGTTCATTACAGCCTTCAGCTCCAATTATTATTGCCTGCTAAGTTGCGTGATTCCTGCCTGCTCAGGTCCGTGAGTATTGCCTGCTGAGTTGCGTGATTCCTGCCAGCTCAGCTCCATGATTATTGCCTGCTGAGCTGCGCGATTCCTGACTGCTAGCTTCTTGCTTATTGGCTGCTGAGCTGCCTGATTCCTGCCTGCTCTGCTTCTTGATTATTGCCTGCTGAGCTGCGTGATTCCTGCTTGCTCAGCTCCAGGATTATTGCCTGCTGAGCTGCGTGATTCGTGCCTGCTCAGCTCCTTGATTACTGTCTGCTGAGCTGCGTGATTCCTGCCTGCTCAGCTCCAGGAGTATTGTCTGCTGGGCTGCAAGATTCGTGTGTGCTCAGTCACGGGTGTCAAGCCTGCTGAGTCACGTGTTTAGAGTCTGCTTAGCCACTTAATGGCAGTCTGCTCAGCTCCTTGATTTTTGCCAGCTGAGCTGCGAGATTCGTGCCTGCTCAGCTCCTTGATCTTTGCCTGCTGAGCTGAGTGATTCCTGCCTGCTCAGCTCCATGAGTATTGCCTGCTGAGCTGCATGATTGGTGTCTGCTGAGCTGCACCATTTGTGTCTGCTGAGCTGCACCATTGGTGTCTGCTGAGCTGCCCAAATTGTGTCTGCTCAGTCACGGGTGTAGAGCCTGCTGCGTCACGTGTTTAGAGTCTGCTTAACCACTTCATTACAGTTTGCTCAGCTCCTTGACGATTTCCTGCTCCTCTCCGTGATTAGTGCCCTCTTAGCCAAGTGATTAGTGCCTGCTCAGCTCTTTGATTATTGCCTCCTGAAGCACGTGATCAGTGCATGATAGCCACGTGATCAGCGCCTCTCAGTCACGTGATCAGCGCCCCTCAGTCACGTGATCAGCGCCTCTCAGTCACGTGATCAGTGCCTCTCAGTCACGTGATCAGTGCCTGCTCAGTCACGTGATCAGTGCCTCTCAGTCACGTGATCAGTGCATGCTCAGTCACGTGATCAGTGCATGCTCAGCCACGTGATCAGGGCCTGCTCAGTCACGTGATCAGGGTCTGCTGAATCAAGGGATTAGCGCTTGCTCAGCTGCATGCTTAATCCCTGCTCAGCTGCCTGACTCGTGCCTGATCAGCTGTGTGATTAGTCCCTGCTCAGCTGCGTGATTAGTGCCTGCTCAAGACCGGGTTAGGAGCCGGCTGAGTGACGTGATTAGAGTCTGCTTAGCCACTTCATTACAGTCTGCTCAGCTCCATGATTATTGCCTGCTAAGCTGCGTGATTCCTGCCTGCTCAGCTTCTTGATTATTGCCTGCTGAGCTGCGTGATTCCTGCTTGCTCAGCTCCATATTATTGCCTGCTGAGCTGCGTGATTCCTGCCTGCTCAGTGATTATTGCATGCTGAGCTGCGTGATTCCTGCTTGCTCAGCTCCATGATTGCTTGCTGAGCTGCGTGATAAGTGCCTGCTCAGTGCCGGCTGAGTCACGTGATTAGAGTCTGCTTATCCAGTTCATTACAGCCTTCAGCTCCATGCCTGCTAAGTTGCGTGATTCCTGCCTGCTCAGCTCCGTGATTATTGCCTGCTGAGCTGCGTGATTCCTGCAGCTCAGCTCCATGATTATTGCCTGCTGAGCTGTGATTGCCTGCTCAGTGAGCCTGCTGCGTGATTAGAGTCTGCTTAGCCAGTTCATTACAGCTGCTCAGCTCCATGATTATTGCCTGCTGAGCTGCGTGATTCCTGCCTGCTCAGCTTCTTGATTATTGCCTGCTGAGCTGCGTGATTCCTGCCTGCTCAGCTCCATGATTATTGCCTGCTGAGCTGCGTGATTCCTGCTTGCTCAGCTCCATGATTTTTGCTTGCTGAGCTGCATAATAAGTGCCTGCTCAGTCCCCAGAGAGGAGCCGGCTGAATCACGTGATTAGAGTCTGCTTATCCAGTTCATTACAGCCTTCAGCTCCAATTATTATTGCCTGCTAAGTTGCGTGATTCCTGCCTGCTCAGGTCCGTGAGTATTGCCTGCTGAGTTGCGTGATTCCTGCCAGCTCAGCTCCATGATTATTGCCTGCTGAGCTGCGCGATTCCTGACTGCTAGCTTCTTGCTTATTGGCTGCTGAGCTGCCTGATTCCTGCCTGCTCTGCTTCTTGATTATTGCCTGCTGAGCTGCGTGATTCCTGCTTGCTCAGCTCCAGGATTATTGCCTGCTGAGCTGCGTGATTCGTGCCTGCTCAGCTCCTTGATTACTGTCTGCTGAGCTGCGTGATTCCTGCCTGCTCAGCTCCAGGAGTATTGTCTGCTGGGCTGCAAGATTCGTGTCTGCTCAGTCACGGGTGTCAAGCCTGCTGAGTCACGTGTTTAGAGTCTGCTTAGCCACTTAATGGCAGTCTGCTCAGCTCCTTGATTTTTGCCAGCTGAGCTGCGAGATTCGTGCCTGCTCAGCTCCTTGATCTTTGCCTGCTGAGCTGAGTGATTCCTGCCTGCTCAGCTCCATGAGTATTGCCTGCTGAGCTGCATGATTGGTGTCTGCTGAGCTGCACCATTTGTGTCTGCTGAGCTGCACCATTGGTGTCTGCTGAGCTGCCCAAATTGTGTCTGCTCAGTCACGGGTGTAGAGCCTGCTGCGTCACGTGTTTAGAGTCTGCTTAACCACTTCATTACAGTTTGCTCAGCTCCTTGACGATTTCCTGCTCCTCTCCGTGATTAGTGCCCTCTTAGCCAAGTGATTAGTGCCTGCTCAGCTCTTTGATTATTGCCTCCTGAAGCACGTGATCAGTGCATGATAGCCACGTGATCAGCGCCTCTCAGTCACGTGATCAGCGCCCCTCAGTCACGTGATCAGTGCCTGCTCAGTCACGTGATCAGTGCCTCTCAGTCACGTGATCAGTGCCTCTCAGTCACGTGATCAGTGCATGCTCAGTCACGTGATCAGTGCATGCTCAGCCACGTGATCAGGGCCTGCTCAGTCACGTGATCAGGGTCTGCTGAATCAAGGGATTAGCGCTTGCTCAGCTGCATGCTTAATCCCTGCTCAGCTGCCTGACTCGTGCCTGATCAGCTGTGTGATTAGTCCCTGCTCAGCTGCGTGATTAGTGCCTGCTCAAGACCGGGTTAGGAGCCGGCTGAGTGACGTGATTAGAGTCTGCTTAGCCACTTCATTACAGTCTGCTCAGCTCCATGATTATTGCCTGCTAAGCTGCGTGATTCCTGCCTGCTCAGCTTCTTGATTATTGCCTGCTGAGCTGCGTGATTCCTGCTTGCTCAGCTCCATATTTATTGCCTGCTGAGCTGCGTGATTCCTGCCTGCTCAGCTTCTTGATTATTGCATGCTGAGCTGCGTGATTCCTGTTTGCTCAGCTCCATGATTATTGCCTGCTGAGCTGCGTGATTCCTGCTTGCTCAGCTCCATGATTTTTGCTTGCTGAGCTGCATAATAAGTGCCTGCTCAGTCCCCAGAGAGGAGCCGGCTGAATCACGTGATTAGAGTCTGCTTATCCAGTTCATTACAGCCTTCAGCTCCAATTATTATTGCCTGCTAAGTTGCGTGATTCCTGCCTGCTCAGGTCCGTGAGTATTGCCTGCTGAGTTGCGTGATTCCTGCCAGCTCAGCTCCATGATTATTGCCTGCTGAGCTGCGCGATTCCTGACTGCTAGCTTCTTGCTTATTGGCTGCTGAGCTGCCTGATTCCTGCCTGCTCTGCTTCTTGATTATTGCCTGCTGAGCTGCGTGATTCCTGCTTGCTCAGCTCCAGGATTATTGCCTGCTGAGCTGCGTGATTCGTGCCTGCTCAGCTCCTTGATTACTGTCTGCTGAGCTGCGTGATTCCTGCCTGCTCAGCTCCAGGAGTATTGTCTGCTGGGCTGCAAGATTCGTGTGTGCTCAGTCACGGGTGTCAAGCCTGCTGAGTCACGTGTTTAGAGTCTGCTTAGCCACTTAATGGCAGTCTGCTCAGCTCCTTGATTTTTGCCAGCTGAGCTGCGAGATTCGTGCCTGCTCAGCTCCTTGATCTTTGCCTGCTGAGCTGAGTGATTCCTGCCTGCTCAGCTCCATGAGTATTGCCTGCTGAGCTGCATGATTGGTGTCTGCTGAGCTGCACCATTTGTGTCTGCTGAGCTGCACCATTGGTGTCTGCTGAGCTGCCCAAATTGTGTCTGCTCAGTCACGGGTGTAGAGCCTGCTGCGTCACGTGTTTAGAGTCTGCTTAACCACTTCATTACAGTTTGCTCAGCTCCTTGACGATTTCCTGCTCCTCTCCGTGATTAGTGCCCTCTTAGCCAAGTGATTAGTGCCTGCTCAGCTCTTTGATTATTGCCTCCTGAAGCACGTGATCAGTGCATGATAGCCACGTGATCAGCGCCTCTCAGTCACGTGATCAGCGCCCCTCAGTCACGTGATCAGTGCCTCTCAGTCACGTGATCAGTGCATGCTCAGTCACGTGATCAGTGCCTCTCAGTCACGTGATCAGTGCATGCTCAGTCACGTGATCAGTGCATGCTCAGCCACGTGATCAGGGCCTGCTCAGTCACGTGATCAGGGTCTGCTGAATCAAGGGATTAGCGCTTGCTCAGCTGCATGCTTAATCCCTGCTCAGCTGCCTGACTCGTGCCTGATCAGCTGTGTGATTAGTCCCTGCTCAGCTGCGTGATTAGTGCCTGCTCAGACCGGGTTAGGAGCCTGCTGAGTGACGTGATTAGAGTCTGCTTAGAGCCTGCTCAGCTCCATGATTATTGCCTGCTGAGCTGCGTGATTCCTGCTTGCTCAGCTCCATGATTATTGCCTGCTGAGCTGCGTGATTCCTGCCTGCTCAGCTTCTTGATTATTGCATGCTGAGCTGCGTGATTCCTGTTTGCTCAGCTCCATGATTATTGCCTGCTGAGCTGCGTGATTCCTGCTTGCTCAGCTCCATGATTTTTGCTTGCTGAGCTGCATAATAAGTGCCTGCTCAGTCCCCAGAGAGGAGCCGGCTGAATCACGTGATTAGAGTCTGCTTATCCAGTTCATTACAGCCTTCAGCTCCAATTATTATTGCCTGCTAAGTTGCGTGATTCCTGCCTGCTCAGGTCCGTGAGTATTGCCTGCTGAGTTGCGTGATTCCTGCCAGCTCAGCTCCATGATTATTGCCTGCTGAGCTGCGCGATTCCTGACTGCTAGCTTCTTGCTTATTGGCTGCTGAGCTGCCTGATTCCTGCCTGCTCTGCTTCTTGATTATTGCCTGCTGAGCTGCGTGATTCCTGCTTGCTCAGCTCCAGGATTATTGCCTGCTGAGCTGCGTGATTCGTGCCTGCTCAGCTCCTTGATTACTGTCTGCTGAGCTGCGTGATTCCTGCCTGCTCAGCTCCAGGAGTATTGTCTGCTGGGCTGCAAGATTCGTGTGTGCTCAGTCACGGGTGTCAAGCCTGCTGAGTCACGTGTTTAGAGTCTGCTTAGCCACTTAATGGCAGTCTGCTCAGCTCCTTGATTTTTGCCAGCTGAGCTGCGAGATTCGTGCCTGCTCAGCTCCTTGATCTTTGCCTGCTGAGCTGAGTGATTCCTGCCTGCTCAGCTCCATGAGTATTGCCTGCTGAGCTGCATGATTGGTGTCTGCTGAGCTGCACCATTTGTGTCTGCTGAGCTGCACCATTGGTGTCTGCTGAGCTGCCCAAATTGTGTCTGCTCAGTCACGGGTGTAGAGCCTGCTGCGTCACGTGTTTAGAGTCTGCTTAACCACTTCATTACAGTTTGCTCAGCTCCTTGACGATTTCCTGCTCCTCTCCGTGATTAGTGCCCTCTTAGCCAAGTGATTAGTGCCTGCTCAGCTCTTTGATTATTGCCTCCTGAAGCACGTGATCAGTGCATGATAGCCACGTGATCAGCGCCTCTCAGTCACGTGATCAGCGCCCCTCAGTCACGTGATCAGCGCCTCTCAGTCACGTGATCAGTGCCTCTCAGTCACGTGATCAGTGCATGCTCAGTCACGTGATCAGTGCCTCTCAGTCACGTGATCAGTGCATGCTCAGTCACGTGATCAGTGCATGCTCAGCCACGTGATCAGGGCCTGCTCAGTCACGTGATCAGGGTCTGCTGAATCAAGGGATTAGCGCTTGCTCAGCTGCATGCTTAATCCCTGCTCAGCTGCCTGACTCGTGCCTGATCAGCTGTGTGATTAGTCCCTGCTCAGCTGCGTGATTAGTGCCTGCTCAAGACCGGGTTAGGAGCCGGCTGAGTGACGTGATTAGAGTCTGCTTAGCCACTTCATTACAGTCTGCTCAGCTCCATGATTATTGCCTGCTAAGCTGCGTGATTCCTGCCTGCTCAGCTTCTTGATTATTGCCTGCTGAGCTGCGTGATTCCTGCTTGCTCAGCTCCATATTTATTGCCTGCTGAGCTGCGTGATTCCTGCCTGCTCATGATTATTGCCTGCTGAGCTGCGTGATTCCTGCTTGCTCAGCTCCATGATTTTTGCTTGCTGAGCTGCATAATAAGTGCCTGCTCAGTCCCCAGAGAGGAGCCGGCTGAATCACGTGATTAGAGTCTGCTTATCCAGTTCATTACAGCCTTCAGCTCCAATTATTATTGCCTGCTAAGTTGCGTGATTCCTGCCTGCTCAGGTCCGTGAGTATTGCCTGCTGAGTTGCGTGATTCCTGCCAGCTCAGCTCCATGATTATTGCCTGCTGAGCTGCGCGATTCCTGACTGCTAGCTTCTTGCTTATTGGCTGCTGAGCTGCCTGATTCCTGCCTGCTCTGCTTCTTGATTATTGCCTGCTGAGCTGCGTGATTCCTGCTTGCTCAGCTCCAGGATTATTGCCTGCTGAGCTGCGTGATTCGTGCCTGCTCAGCTCCTTGATTACTGTCTGCTGAGCTGCGTGATTCCTGCCTGCTCAGCTCCAGGAGTATTGTCTGCTGGGCTGCAAGATTCGTGTGTGCTCAGTCACGGGTGTCAAGCCTGCTGAGTCACGTGTTTAGAGTCTGCTTAGCCACTTAATGGCAGTCTGCTCAGCTCCTTGATTTTTGCCAGCTGAGCTGCGAGATTCGTGCCTGCTCAGCTCCTTGATCTTTGCCTGCTGAGCTGAGTGATTCCTGCCTGCTCAGCTCCATGAGTATTGCCTGCTGAGCTGCATGATTGGTGTCTGCTGAGCTGCACCATTTGTGTCTGCTGAGCTGCACCATTGGTGTCTGCTGAGCTGCCCAAATTGTGTCTGCTCAGTCACGGGTGTAGAGCCTGCTGCGTCACGTGTTTAGAGTCTGCTTAACCACTTCATTACAGTTTGCTCAGCTCCTTGACGATTTCCTGCTCCTCTCCGTGATTAGTGCCCTCTTAGCCAAGTGATTAGTGCCTGCTCAGCTCTTTGATTATTGCCTCCTGAAGCACGTGATCAGTGCATGATAGCCACGTGATCAGCGCCTCTCAGTCACGTGATCAGCGCCCCTCAGTCACGTGATCAGTGCCTCTCAGTCACGTGATCAGTGCCTCTCAGTCACGTGATCAGTGCCTCTCAGTCACGTGATCAGTGCATGCTCAGTCACGTGATCAGTGCATGCTCAGCCACGTGATCAGTGCCTGCTCAGTCACGTGATCAGTGTCTGCTGAGTCAAGTGATCAGTGCATGCTCAGCTGCATGATCAGTCCCTGCTCAGCTGCGTGATCGGGCCTGATCAGCTGTGTGATCAGTCCCTGCTCAGCTGCGTGATTAGTGCCTGCTCAGCTGCATGGTTAAGCCGGCTCAGCTGCGTGATTAGAGCCTGCTTAGCCACTTCATTAGTCTGCTCAGCTCCATGATTATTGCCTGCTAAGCTGCGTGATTCCTGCCTGCTCAGCTTCTTGATTATTGCCTGCTGAGCTGCGTGATTCCTGCTTGCTCAGCTCCATGATTATTGCCTGCTGAGCTGCGTGATTCCTGCCTGCTCAGCTTCTTGATTATTGCCTGCTGAGCTGCGTGATTCCTGCTTGCTCAGCTCCATGATTATTGCCTGCTGAGCTGCGTGATTCCTGCTTGCTCAGCTCCATGATTTTTGCTTGCTGAGCTGCATAATAAGTGCCTGCTCAGTCCCCAGAGAGGAGCCGGCTGAATCACGTGATTAGAGTCTGCTTATCCAGTTCATTACAGCCTTCAGCTCCAATTATTATTGCCTGCTAAGTTGCGTGATTCCTGCCTGCTCAGGTCCGTGAGTATTGCCTGCTGAGTTGCGTGATTCCTGCCAGCTCAGCTCCATGATTATTGCCTGCTGAGCTGCGCGATTCCTGACTGCTAGCTTCTTGCTTATTGGCTGCTGAGCTGCCTGATTCCTGCCTGCTCTGCTTCTTGATTATTGCCTGCTGAGCTGCGTGATTCCTGCTTGCTCAGCTCCAGGATTATTGCCTGCTGAGCTGCGTGATTCGTGCCTGCTCAGCTCCTTGATTACTGTCTGCTGAGCTGCGTGATTCCTGCCTGCTCAGCTCCAGGAGTATTGTCTGCTGGGCTGCAAGATTCGTGTGTGCTCAGTCACGGGTGTCAAGCCTGCTGAGTCACGTGTTTAGAGTCTGCTTAGCCACTTAATGGCAGTCTGCTCAGCTCCTTGATTTTTGCCAGCTGAGCTGCGAGATTCGTGCCTGCTCAGCTCCTTGATCTTTGCCTGCTGAGCTGAGTGATTCCTGCCTGCTCAGCTCCATGAGTATTGCCTGCTGAGCTGCATGATTGGTGTCTGCTGAGCTGCACCATTTGTGTCTGCTGAGCTGCACCATTGGTGTCTGCTGAGCTGCCCAAATTGTGTCTGCTCAGTCACGGGTGTAGAGCCTGCTGCGTCACGTGTTTAGAGTCTGCTTAACCACTTCATTACAGTTTGCTCAGCTCCTTGACGATTTCCTGCTCCTCTCCGTGATTAGTGCCCTCTTAGCCAAGTGATTAGTGCCTGCTCAGCTCTTTGATTATTGCCTCCTGAAGCACGTGATCAGTGCATGATAGCCACGTGATCAGCGCCTCTCAGTCACGTGATCAGCGCCCCTCAGTCACGTGATCAGCGCCTCTCAGTCACGTGATCAGTGCATGCTCAGTCACGTGATCAGTGCCTCTCAGTCACGTGATCAGTGTGTCATCATGCTCAGTCACGTGATCAGTGCATGCTCAGCCACGTGATCAGGGCCTGCTCAGTCACGTGATCAGGGTCTGCTGAATCAAGGGATTAGCGCTTGCTCAGCTGCATGCTTAATCCCTGCTCAGCTGCCTGACTCGTGCCTGATCAGCTGTGTGATTAGTCCCTGCTCAGCTGCGTGATTAGTGCCTGCTCAAGACCGGGTTAGGAGCCGGCTGAGTGACGTGATTAGAGTCTGCTTAGCCACTTCATTACAGTCTGCTCAGCTGCTTGATTATTGCATGCTGAGCTGCGTGATTCCTGCTTGCTCAGCTCCATATTTATTGCCTGCTGAGCTGCGTGATTCCTGCCTGCTCAGCTTCTTGATTATTGCATGCTGAGCTGCGTGATTCCTGTTTGCTCAGCTCCATGATTATTGCCTGCTGAGCTGCGTGATTCCTGCTTGCTCAGCTCCATGATTTTTGCTTGCTGAGCTGCATAATAAGTGCCTGCTCAGTCCCCAGAGAGGAGCCGGCTGAATCACGTGATTAGAGTCTGCTTATCCAGTTCATTACAGCCTTCAGCTCCAATTATTATTGCCTGCTAAGTTGCGTGATTCCTGCCTGCTCAGGTCCGTGAGTATTGCCTGCTGAGTTGCGTGATTCCTGCCAGCTCAGCTCCATGATTATTGCCTGCTGAGCTGCGTGATTCCTGACTGCTAGCTCCTTGCTTATTGGCTGCTGAGCTGCCTGATTCCTGCCTGCTCTGCTTCTTGATTATTGCCTGCTGAGCTGCGTGATTCCTGCTTGCTCAGCTCCAGGATTATTGCCTGCTGAGCTGCGTGATTCGTGCCTGCTCAGCTCCTTGATTACTGTCTGCTGAGCTGCGTGATTCCTGCCTGCTCAGCTCCAGGAGTATTGTCTGCTGGGCTGCAAGATTCGTGTGTGCTCAGTCACGGGTGTCAAGCCTGCTGAGTCACGTGTTTAGAGTCTGCTTAGCCACTTAATGGCAGTCTGCTCAGCTCCTTGATTTTTGCCAGCTGAGCTGCGAGATTCGTGCCTGCTCAGCTCCTTGATCTTTGCCTGCTGAGCTGAGTGATTCCTGCCTGCTCAGCTCCATGAGTATTGCCTGCTGAGCTGCATGATTGGTGTCTGCTGAGCTGCACCATTTGTGTCTGCTGAGCTGCACCATTGGTGTCTGCTGAGCTGCCCAAATTGTGTCTGCTCAGTCACGGGTGTAGAGCCTGCTGCGTCACGTGTTTAGAGTCTGCTTAACCACTTCATTACAGTTTGCTCAGCTCCTTGACGATTTCCTGCTCCTCTCCGTGATTAGTGCCCTCTTAGCCAAGTGATTAGTGCCTGCTCAGCTCTTTGATTATTGCCTCCTGAAGCACGTGATCAGTGCATGATAGCCACGTGATCAGCGCCTCTCAGTCACGTGATCAGCGCCCCTCAGTCACGTGATCAGCGCCTCTCAGTCACGTGATCAGTGCCTCTCAGTCACGTGATCAGTGCATGCTCAGTCACGTGATCAGTGCCTCTCAGTCACGTGATCAGTGCATGCTCAGTCACGTGATCAGTGCATGCTCAGCCACGTGATCAGGGCCTGCTCAGTCACGTGATCAGGGTCTGCTGAATCAAGGATTAGCGCTTGCTCAGCTGCATGCTTAATCCCTGCTCAGCTGCCTGACTCGTGCCTGATCAGCTGTGTGATTAGTCCCTGCTCAGCTGCGTGATTAGTGCCTGCTCAAGACCGGGTTAGGAGCCGGCTGAGTGACGTGATTAGAGTCTGCTTAGCCACTTCATTACAGTCTGCTCAGCTCCATGATTATTGCCTGCTAAGCTGCGTGATTCCTGCCTGCTCAGCTTCTTGATTATTGCCTGCTGAGCTGCGTGATTCCTGCTTGCTCAGCTCCATATTTATTGCCTGCTGAGCTGCGTGATTCCTGCCTGCTCAGCTTCTTGATTATTGCCTGCTGAGCTGCGTGATTCCTGCTTGCTCAGCTCCATGATTTTTGCTTGCTGAGCTGCATAATAAGTGCCTGCTCAGTCCCCAGAGAGGAGCCGGCTGAATCACGTGATTAGAGTCTGCTTATCCAGTTCATTACAGCCTTCAGCTCCAATTATTATTGCCTGCTAAGTTGCGTGATTCCTGCCTGCTCAGGTCCGTGAGTATTGCCTGCTGAGTTGCGTGATTCCTGCCAGCTCAGCTCCATGATTATTGCCTGCTGAGCTGCGCGATTCCTGACTGCTAGCTTCTTGCTTATTGGCTGCTGAGCTGCCTGATTCCTGCCTGCTCTGCTTCTTGATTATTGCCTGCTGAGCTGCGTGATTCCTGCTTGCTCAGCTCCAGGATTATTGCCTGCTGAGCTGCGTGATTCGTGCCTGCTCAGCTCCTTGATTACTGTCTGCTGAGCTGCGTGATTCCTGCCTGCTCAGCTCCAGGAGTATTGTCTGCTGGGCTGCAAGATTCGTGTGTGCTCAGTCACGGGTGTCAAGCCTGCTGAGTCACGTGTTTAGAGTCTGCTTAGCCACTTAATGGCAGTCTGCTCAGCTCCTTGATTTTTGCCAGCTGAGCTGCGAGATTCGTGCCTGCTCAGCTCCTTGATCTTTGCCTGCTGAGCTGAGTGATTCCTGCCTGCTCAGCTCCATGAGTATTGCCTGCTGAGCTGCATGATTGGTGTCTGCTGAGCTGCACCATTTGTGTCTGCTGAGCTGCACCATTGGTGTCTGCTGAGCTGCCCAAATTGTGTCTGCTCAGTCACGGGTGTAGAGCCTGCTGCGTCACGTGTTTAGAGTCTGCTTAACCACTTCATTACAGTTTGCTCAGCTCCTTGACGATTTCCTGCTCCTCTCCGTGATTAGTGCCCTCTTAGCCAAGTGATTAGTGCCTGCTCAGCTCTTTGATTATTGCCTCCTGAAGCACGTGATCAGTGCATGATAGCCACGTGATCAGCGCCTCTCAGTCACGTGATCAGCGCCCCTCAGTCACGTGATCAGCGCCTCTCAGTCACGTGATCAGTGCCTCTCAGTCACGTGATCAGTGCATGCTCAGTCACGTGATCAGTGCCTCTCAGTCACGTGATCAGTGCCTCTCAGTCACGTGATCAGTGCATGCTCAGTCACGTGATCAGTGCATGCTCAGCCACGTGATCAGGGCCTGCTCAGTCACGTGATCAGGGTCTGCTGAATCAAGGGATTAGCGCTTGCTCAGCTGCATGCTTAATCCCTGCTCAGCTGCCTGACTCGTGCCTGATCAGCTGTGTGATTAGTCCCTGCTCAGCTGCGTGATTAGTGCCTGCTCAAGACCGGGTTAGGAGCCGGCTGAGTGACGTGATTAGAGTCTGCTTAGCCACTTCATTACAGTCTGCTCAGCTCCATGATTATTGCCTGCTAAGCTGCGTGATTACTGTCTGCTCAGCTCCATATTTATTGCCTGCTGAGCTGCGTGATTCCTGCCTGCTCAGCTTCTTGATTATTGCATGCTGAGCTGCGTGATTCCTGTTTGCTCAGCTCCATGATTATTGCCTGCTGAGCTGCGTGATTCCTGCTTGCTCAGCTCCATGATTTTTGCTTGCTGAGCTGCATAATAAGTGCCTGCTCAGTCCCCAGAGAGGAGCCGGCTGAATCACGTGATTAGAGTCTGCTTATCCAGTTCATTACAGCCTTCAGCTCCAATTATTATTGCCTGCTAAGTTGCGTGATTCCTGCCTGCTCAGGTCCGTGAGTATTGCCTGCTGAGTTGCGTGATTCCTGCCAGCTCAGCTCCATGATTATTGCCTGCTGAGCTGCGCGATTCCTGACTGCTAGCTTCTTGCTTATTGGCTGCTGAGCTGCCTGATTCCTGCCTGCTCTGCTTCTTGATTATTGCCTGCTGAGCTGCGTGATTCCTGCTTGCTCAGCTCCAGGATTATTGCCTGCTGAGCTGCGTGATTCGTGCCTGCTCAGCTCCTTGATTACTGTCTGCTGAGCTGCGTGATTCCTGCCTGCTCAGCTCCAGGAGTATTGTCTGCTGGGCTGCAAGATTCGTGTGTGCTCAGTCACGGGTGTCAAGCCTGCTGAGTCACGTGTTTAGAGTCTGCTTAGCCACTTAATGGCAGTCTGCTCAGCTCCTTGATTTTTGCCAGCTGAGCTGCGAGATTCGTGCCTGCTCAGCTCCTTGATCTTTGCCTGCTGAGCTGAGTGATTCCTGCCTGCTCAGCTCCATGAGTATTGCCTGCTGAGCTGCATGATTGGTGTCTGCTGAGCTGCACCATTTGTGTCTGCTGAGCTGCACCATTGGTGTCTGCTGAGCTGCCCAAATTGTGTCTGCTCAGTCACGGGTGTAGAGCCTGCTGCGTCACGTGTTTAGAGTCTGCTTAACCACTTCATTACAGTTTGCTCAGCTCCTTGACGATTTCCTGCTCCTCTCCGTGATTAGTGCCCTCTTAGCCAAGTGATTAGTGCCTGCTCAGCTCTTTGATTATTGCCTCCTGAAGCACGTGATCAGTGCATGATAGCCACGTGATCAGCGCCTCTCAGTCACGTGATCAGCGCCCCTCAGTCACGTGATCAGCGCCTCTCAGTCACGTGATCAGTGCCTCTCAGTCACGTGATCAGTGCATGCTCAGTCACGTGATCAGTGCCTCTCAGTCACGTGATCAGTGCCTCTCAGTCACGTGATCAGTGCATGCTCAGTCACGTGATGATCAGTGCATCAGCTCAGCCACGTGATCAGGTGCCTGCTCAGTCACGTGATCAGGGTCTCAGTCACGTGATCAGTGCATGCTCAGGGATTAGCGCTTGCTCAGTCACGTGATCAGGGTCTGCTGAATATTAGCGCTTGCTCAGCTGCATGCTTAATCCCTGCTCAGCTGCTGACTCGTGCCTGATCAGCTGTGTGATTAGTCCCTGCTCAGCTGCGTGATTAGTGCCTGCTCAAGACCGGGTTAGGAGCCGGCTGAGTGACGTGATTAGAGTCTGCTTAGCCACTTCATTACAGTCTGCTCAGCTCCATGATTATTGCCTGCTAAGCTGCGTGATTCCTGCCTGCTCAGCTTCTTGATTATTGCCTGCTGAGCTGCGTGATTCCTGCTTGCTCAGCTCCATATTTATTGCCTGCTGAGCTGCGTGATTCCTGCCTGCTCAGCTTCTTGATTATTGCATGCTGAGCTGCGTGATTCCTGTTTGCTCAGCTCCATGATTATTGCCTGCTGAGCTGCGTGATTCCTGCTTGCTCAGCTCCATGATTTTTGCTTGCTGAGCTGCATAATAAGTGCCTGCTCAGTCCCCAGAGAGGAGCCGGCTGAATCACGTGATTAGAGTCTGCTTATCCAGTTCATTACAGCCTTCAGCTCCAATTATTATTGCCTGCTAAGTTGCGTGATTCCTGCCTGCTCAGGTCCGTGAGTATTGCCTGCTGAGTTGCGTGATTCCTGCCAGCTCAGCTCCATGATTATTGCCTGCTGAGCTGCGCGATTCCTGACTGCTAGCTTCTTGCTTATTGCCTGCTGAGCTGCGTGATTCCTGCTTGCTCAGCTCCAGGATTATTGCCTGCTGAGCTGCGTGATTCGTGCCTGCTCAGCTCCTTGATTACTGTCTGCTGAGCTGCGTGATTCCTGCCTGCTCAGCTCCAGGAGTATTGTCTGCTGGGCTGCAAGATTCGTGTGTGCTCAGTCACGGGTGTCAAGCCTGCTGAGTCACGTGTTTAGAGTCTGCTTAGCCACTTAATGGCAGTCTGCTCAGCTCCTTGATTTTTGCCAGCTGAGCTGCGAGATTCGTGCCTGCTCAGCTCCTTGATCTTTGCCTGCTGAGCTGAGTGATTCCTGCCTGCTCAGCTCCATGAGTATTGCCTGCTGAGCTGCATGATTGGTGTCTGCTGAGCTGCACCATTTGTGTCTGCTGAGCTGCACCATTGGTGTCTGCTGAGCTGCCCAAATTGTGTCTGCTCAGTCACGGGTGTAGAGCCTGCTGCGTCACGTGTTTAGAGTCTGCTTAACCACTTCATTACAGTTTGCTCAGCTCCTTGACGATTTCCTGCTCCTCTCCGTGATTAGTGCCCTCTTAGCCAAGTGATTAGTGCCTGCTCAGCTCTTTGATTATTGCCTCCTGAAGCACGTGATCAGTGCATGATAGCCACGTGATCAGCGCCTCTCAGTCACGTGATCAGCGCCCCTCAGTCACGTGATCAGCGCCTCTCAGTCACGTGATCAGTGCCTCTCAGTCACGTGATCAGTGCCTCTCAGTCACGTGATCAGTGCATGCTCAGTCACGTGATCAGTGCATGCTCAGCCACGTGATCAGGGCCTGCTCAGTCACGTGATCAGGGTCTGCTGAATCACGTGATTAGCGCTTGCTCAGCTGCATGCTTAATCCCTGCTCAGCTGCCTGACTCGTGCCTGATCAGCTGTGTGATTAGTCCCTGCTCAGCTGCGTGATTAGTGCCTGCTCAAGACCGGGTTAGGAGCCGGCTGAGTGACGTGATTAGAGTCTGCTTAGCCACTTCATTACAGTCTGCTCAGCTCCATGATTATTGCCTGCTAAGCTGCGTGATT
This sequence comes from Bos javanicus, assembly GCF_032452875.1. NCBI lineage: Eukaryota > Metazoa > Chordata > Mammalia > Artiodactyla > Bovidae > Bos > Bos javanicus. The sequence continues at coordinate 81,404 of NW_026894124.1, read as the reverse complement.
CCTGCCTGCTCAGCTTCTTGATTATTGCCTGCTGAGCTGCGTGATTCCTGCTTGCTCAGCTCCATATTTATTGCCTGCTGAGCTGCGTGATTCCTGCCTGCTCAGCTTCTTGATTATTGCATGCTGAGCTGCGTGATTCCTGTTTGCTCAGCTCCATGATTATTGCCTGCTGAGCTGCGTGATTCCTGCTTGCTCAGCTCCATGATTTTTGCTTGCTGAGCTGCATAATAAGTGCCTGCTCAGTCCCCAGAGAGGAGCCGGCTGAATCACGTGATTAGAGTCTGCTTATCCAGTTCATTACAGCCTTCAGCTCCAATTATTATTGCCTGCTGTTGCGTGATTCCTGCCTGCTCAGGTCCGTGAGTATTGCCTGCTGAGTTGCGTGATTCCTGCCAGCTCAGCTCCATGATTATTGCCTGCTGAGCTGCGCGATTCCTGACTGCTAGCTTCTTGCTTATTGGCTGCTGAGCTGCCTGATTCCTGCCTGCTCTGCTTCTTGATTATTGCCTGCTGAGCTGCGTGATTCCTGCTTGCTCAGCTCCAGGATTATTGCCTGCTGAGCTGCGTGATTCGTGCCTGCTCAGCTCCTTGATTACTGTCTGCTGAGCTGCGTGATTCCTGCCTGCTCAGCTCCAGGAGTATTGTCTGCTGGGCTGCAAGATTCGTGTGTGCTCAGTCACGGGTGTCAAGCCTGCTGAGTCACGTGTTTAGAGTCTGCTTAGCCACTTAATGGCAGTCTGCTCAGCTCCTTGATTTTTGCCAGCTGAGCTGCGAGATTCGTGCCTGCTCAGCTCCTTGATCTTTGCCTGCTGAGCTGAGTGATTCCTGCCTGCTCAGCTCCATGAGTATTGCCTGCTGAGCTGCATGATTGGTGTCTGCTGAGCTGCACCATTTGTGTCTGCTGAGCTGCACCATTGGTGTCTGCTGAGCTGCCCAAATTGTGTCTGCTCAGTCACGGGTGTAGAGCCTGCTGCGTCACGTGTTTAGAGTCTGCTTAACCACTTCATTACAGTTTGCTCAGCTCCTTGACGATTTCCTGCTCCTCTCCGTGATTAGTGCCCTCTTAGCCAAGTGATTAGTGCCTGCTCAGCTCTTTGATTATTGCCTCCTGAAGCACGTGATCAGTGCATGATAGCCACGTGATCAGCGCCTCTCAGTCACGTGATCAGCGCCCCTCAGTCACGTGATCAGCGCCTCTCAGTCACGTGATCAGTGCCTCTCAGTCACGTGATCAGTGCATGCTCAGTCACGTGATCAGTGCCTCTCAGTCACGTGATCAGTGCCTCTCAGTCACGTGATCAGTGCATGCTCAGTCACGTGATCAGTGCATGCTCAGCCACGTGATCAGGGCCTGCTCAGTCACGTGATCAGGGTCTGCTGAATCAAGGGATTAGCGCTTGCTCAGCTGCATGCTTAATCCCTGCTCAGCTGCCTGACTCGTGCCTGATCAGCTGTGTGATTAGTCCCTGCTCAGCTGCGTGATTAGTGCCTGCTCAAGACCGGGTTAGGAGCCGGCTGAGTGACGTGATTAGAGTCTGCTTAGCCACTTCATTACAGTCTGCTCAGCTCCATGATTATTGCCTGCTAAGCTGCGTGATTCCTGCCTGCTCAGCTTCTTGATTATTGCCTGCTGAGCTGCGTGATTCCTGCTTGCTCAGCTCCATATTTATTGCCTGCTGAGCTGCGTGATTCCTGCCTGCTCAGCTTCTTGATTATTGCATGCTGAGCTGCGTGATTCCTGTTTGCTCAGCTCCATGATTATTGCCTGCTGAGCTGCGTGATTCCTGCTTGCTCAGCTCCATGATTTTTGCTTGCTGAGCTGCATAATAAGTGCCTGCTCAGTCCCCAGAGAGGAGCCGGCTGAATCACGTGATTAGAGTCTGCTTATCCAGTTCATTACAGCCTTCAGCTCCAATTATTATTGCCTGCTAAGTTGCGTGATTCCTGCCTGCTCAGGTCCGTGAGTATTGCCTGCTGAGTTGCGTGATTCCTGCCAGCTCAGCTCCATGATTATTGCCTGCTGAGCTGCGCGATTCCTGACTGCTAGCTTCTTGCTTATTGGCTGCTGAGCTGCCTGATTCCTGCCTGCTCTGCTTCTTGATTATTGCCTGCTGAGCTGCGTGATTCCTGCTTGCTCAGCTCCAGGATTATTGCCTGCTGAGCTGCGTGATTCGTGCCTGCTCAGCTCCTTGATTACTGTCTGCTGAGCTGCGTGATTCCTGCCTGCTCAGCTCCAGGAGTATTGTCTGCTGGGCTGCAAGATTCGTGTGTGCTCAGTCACGGGTGTCAAGCCTGCTGAGTCACGTGTTTAGAGTCTGCTTAGCCACTTAATGGCAGTCTGCTCAGCTCCTTGATTTTTGCCAGCTGAGCTGCGAGATTCGTGCCTGCTCAGCTCCTTGATCTTTGCCTGCTGAGCTGAGTGATTCCTGCCTGCTCAGCTCCATGAGTATTGCCTGCTGAGCTGCATGATTGGTGTCTGCTGAGCTGCACCATTTGTGTCTGCTGAGCTGCACCATTGGTGTCTGCTGAGCTGCCCAAATTGTGTCTGCTCAGTCACGGGTGTAGAGCCTGCTGCGTCACGTGTTTAGAGTCTGCTTAACCACTTCATTACAGTTTGCTCAGCTCCTTGACGATTTCCTGCTCCTCTCCGTGATTAGTGCCCTCTTAGCCAAGTGATTAGTGCCTGCTCAGCTCTTTGATTATTGCCTCCTGAAGCACGTGATCAGTGCATGATAGCCACGTGATCAGCGCCTCTCAGTCACGTGATCAGCGCCCCTCAGTCACGTGATCAGCGCCTCTCAGTCACGTGATCAGTGCCTCTCAGTCACGTGATCAGTGCATGCTCAGTCACGTGATCAGTGCCTCTCAGTCACGTGATCAGTGCCTCTCAGTCACGTGATCAGTGCATGCTCAGTCACGTGATCAGTGCATGCTCAGCCACGTGATCAGGGCCTGCTCAGTCACGTGATCAGGGTCTGCTGAATCAAGGGATTAGCGCTTGCTCAGCTGCATGCTTAATCCCTGCTCAGCTGCCTGACTCGTGCCTGATCAGCTGTGTGATTAGTCCCTGCTCAGCTGCGTGATTAGTGCCTGCTCAAGACCGGGTTAGGAGCCGGCTGAGTGACGTGATTAGAGTCTGCTTAGCCACTTCATTACAGTCTGCTCAGCTCCATGATTATTGCCTGCTAAGCTGCGTGATTCCTGCCTGCTCAGCTTCTTGATTATTGCCTGCTGAGCTGCGTGATTCCTGCTTGCTCAGCTCCATATTTATTGCCTGCTGAGCTGCGTGATTCCTGCCTGCTCAGCTTCTTGATTATTGCATGCTGAGCTGCGTGATTCCTGTTTGCTCAGCTCCATGATTATTGCCTGCTGAGCTGCGTGATTCCTGCTTGCTCAGCTCCATGATTTTTGCTTGCTGAGCTGCATAATAAGTGCCTGCTCAGTCCCCAGAGAGGAGCCGGCTGAATCACGTGATTAGAGTCTGCTTATCCAGTTCATTACAGCCTTCAGCTCCAATTATTATTGCCTGCTAAGTTGCGTGATTCCTGCCTGCTCAGGTCCGTGAGTATTGCCTGCTGAGTTGCGTGATTCCTGCCAGCTCAGCTCCATGATTATTGCCTGCTGAGCTGCGCGATTCCTGACTGCTAGCTTCTTGCTTATTGGCTGCTGAGCTGCCTGATTCCTGCCTGCTCTGCTTCTTGATTATTGCCTGCTGAGCTGCGTGATTCCTGCTTGCTCAGCTCCAGGATTATTGCCTGCTGAGCTGCGTGATTCGTGCCTGCTCAGCTCCTTGATTACTGTCTGCTGAGCTGCGTGATTCCTGCCTGCTCAGCTCCAGGAGTATTGTCTGCTGGGCTGCAAGATTCGTGTGCTCAGTCACGGGTGTCAAGCCTGCTGAGTCACGTGTTTAGAGTCTGCTTAGCCACTTAATGGCAGTCTGCTCAGCTCCTTGATTTTTGCCAGCTGAGCTGCGAGATTCGTGCCTGCTCAGCTCCTTGATCTTTGCCTGCTGAGCTGAGTGATTCCTGCCTGCTCAGCTCCATGAGTATTGCCTGCTGAGCTGCATGATTGGTGTCTGCTGAGCTGCACCATTTGTGTCTGCTGAGCTGCACCATTGGTGTCTGCTGAGCTGCCCAAATTGTGTCTGCTCAGTCACGGGTGTAGAGCCTGCTGCGTCACGTGTTTAGAGTCTGCTTAACCACTTCATTACAGTTTGCTCAGCTCCTTGACGATTTCCTGCTCCTCTCCGTGATTAGTGCCCTCTTAGCCAAGTGATTAGTGCCTGCTCAGCTCTTTGATTATTGCCTCCTGAAGCACGTGATCAGTGCATGATAGCCACGTGATCAGCGCCTCTCAGTCACGTGATCAGCGCCCCTCAGTCACGTGATCAGCGCCTCTCAGTCACGTGATCAGTGCCTCTCAGTCACGTGATCAGTGCATGCTCAGTCACGTGATCAGTGCCTCTCAGTCACGTGATCAGTGCCTCTCAGTCACGTGATCAGTGCATGCTCAGTCACGTGATCAGTGCATGCTCAGCCACGTGATCAGGGCCTGCTCAGTCACGTGATCAGGGTCTGCTGAATCAAGGGATTAGCGCTTGCTCAGCTGCATGCTTAATCCCTGCTCAGCTGCCTGACTCGTGCCTGATCAGCTGTGTGATTAGTCCCTGCTCAGCTGCGTGATTAGTGCCTGCTCAAGACCGGGTTAGGAGCCGGCTGAGTGACGTGATTAGAGTCTGCTTAGCCACTTCATTACAGTCTGCTCAGCTCCATGATTATTGCCTGCTAAGCTGCGTGATTCCTGCCTGCTCAGCTTCTTGATTATTGCCTGCTGAGCTGCGTGATTCCTGCTTGCTCAGCTCCATATTTATTGCCTGCTGAGCTGCGTGATTCCTGCCTGCTCAGCTTCTTGATTATTGCATGCTGAGCTGCGTGATTCCTGTTTGCTCAGCTCCATGATTATTGCCTGCTGAGCTGCGTGATTCCTGCTTGCTCAGCTCCATGATTTTTGCTTGCTGAGCTGCATAATAAGTGCCTGCTCAGTCCCCAGAGAGGAGCCGGCTGAATCACGTGATTAGAGTCTGCTTATCCAGTTCATTACAGCCTTCAGCTCCAATTATTGCCTGCTAAGTTGCGTGATTCCTGCCTGCTCAGGTCCGTGAGTATTGCCTGCTGAGTTGCGTGATTCCTGCCAGCTCAGCTCCATGATTATTGCCTGCTGAGCTGCGCGATTCCTGACTGCTAGCTTCTTGCTTATTGGCTGCTGAGCTGCCTGATTCCTGCCTGCTCTGCTTCTTGATTATTGCCTGCTGAGCTGCGTGATTCCTGCTTGCTCAGCTCCAGGATTATTGCCTGCTGAGCTGCGTGATTCGTGCCTGCTCAGCTCCTTGATTACTGTCTGCTGAGCTGCGTGATTCCTGCCTGCTCAGCTCCAGGAGTATTGTCTGCTGGGCTGCAAGATTCGTGTGTGCTCAGTCACGGGTGTCAAGCCTGCTGAGTCACGTGTTTAGAGTCTGCTTAGCCACTTAATGGCAGTCTGCTCAGCTCCTTGATTTTTGCCAGCTGAGCTGCGAGATTCGTGCCTGCTCAGCTCCTTGATCTTTGCCTGCTGAGCTGAGTGATTCCTGCCTGCTCAGCTCCATGAGTATTGCCTGCTGAGCTGCATGATTGGTGTCTGCTGAGCTGCACCATTTGTGTCTGCTGAGCTGCACCATTGGTGTCTGCTGAGCTGCCCAAATTGTGTCTGCTCAGTCACGGGTGTAGAGCCTGCTGCGTCACGTGTTTAGAGTCTGCTTAACCACTTCATTACAGTTTGCTCAGCTCCTTGACGATTTCCTGCTCCTCTCCGTGATTAGTGCCCTCTTAGCCAAGTGATTAGTGCCTGCTCAGCTCTTTGATTATTGCCTCCTGAAGCACGTGATCAGTGCATGATAGCCACGTGATCAGCGCCTCTCAGTCACGTGATCAGCGCCCCTCAGTCACGTGATCAGCGCCTCTCAGTCACGTGATCAGTGCCTCTCAGTCACGTGATCAGTGCATGCTCAGTCACGTGATCAGTGCCTCTCAGTCACGTGATCAGTGCCTCTCAGTCACGTGATCAGTGCATGCTCAGTCACGTGATCAGTGCATGCTCAGCCACGTGATCAGGGCCTGCTCAGTCACGTGATCAGGGTCTGCTGAATCAAGGGATTAGCGCTTGCTCAGCTGCATGCTTAATCCCTGCTCAGCTGCCTGACTCGTGCCTGATCAGCTGTGTGATTAGTCCCTGCTCAGCTGCGTGATTAGTGCCTGCTCAAGACCGGGTTAGGAGCCGGCTGAGTGACGTGATTAGAGTCTGCTTAGCCACTTCATTACAGTCTGCTCAGCTCCATGATTATTGCCTGCTAAGCTGCGTGATTCCTGCCTGCTCAGCTTCTTGATTATTGCCTGCTGAGCTGCGTGATTCCTGCTTGCTCAGCTCCATATTTATTGCCTGCTGAGCTGCGTGATTCCTGCCTGCTCAGCTTCTTGATTATTGCATGCTGAGCTGCGTGATTCCTGTTTGCTCAGCTCCATGATTATTGCCTGCTGAGCTGCGTGATTCCTGCTTGCTCAGCTCCATGATTTTTGCTTGCTGAGCTGCATAATAAGTGCCTGCTCAGTCCCCAGAGAGGAGCCGGCTGAATCACGTGATTAGAGTCTGCTTATCCAGTTCATTACAGCCTTCAGCTCCAATTATTATTGCCTGCTAAGTTGCGTGATTCCTGCCTGCTCAGGTCCGTGAGTATTGCCTGCTGAGTTGCGTGATTCCTGCCAGCTCAGCTCCATGATTATTGCCTGCTGAGCTGCGCGATTCCTGACTGCTAGCTTGCTTATTGGCTGCTGAGCTGCCTGATTCCTGCCTGCTCTGCTTCTTGATTATTGCCTGCTGAGCTGCGTGATTCCTGCTTGCTCAGCTCCAGGATTATTGCCTGCTGAGCTGCGTGATTCGTGCCTGCTCAGCTCCTTGATTACTGTCTGCTGAGCTGCGTGATTCCTGCCTGCTCAGCTCCAGGAGTATTGTCTGCTGGGCTGCAAGATTCGTGTGTGCTCAGTCACGGGTGTCAAGCCTGCTGAGTCACGTGTTTAGAGTCTGCTTAGCCACTTAATGGCAGTCTGCTCAGCTCCTTGATTTTTGCCAGCTGAGCTGCGAGATTCGTGCCTGCTCAGCTCCTTGATCTTTGCCTGCTGAGCTGAGTGATTCCTGCCTGCTCAGCTCCATGAGTATTGCCTGCTGAGCTGCATGATTGGTGTCTGCTGAGCTGCACCATTTGTGTCTGCTGAGCTGCACCATTGGTGTCTGCTGAGCTGCCCAAATTGTGTCTGCTCAGTCACGGGTGTAGAGCCTGCTGCGTCACGTGTTTAGAGTCTGCTTAACCACTTCATTACAGTTTGCTCAGCTCCTTGACGATTTCCTGCTCCTCTCCGTGATTAGTGCCCTCTTAGCCAAGTGATTAGTGCCTGCTCAGCTCTTTGATTATTGCCTCCTGAAGCACGTGATCAGTGCATGATAGCCACGTGATCAGCGCTCTCAGTCACGTGATCAGCGCCTCAGTCACGTGATCAGCGCCTCTCAGTCACGTGATCAGTGCCTCTCAGTCACGTGATCAGTGCATGCTCAGTCACGTGATCAGTGCCTCTCAGTCACGTGATCAGTGCCTCTCAGTCACGTGATCAGTGCATGCTCAGTCACGTGATCAGTGCATGCTCAGCCACGTGATCAGGGCCTGCTCAGTCACGTGATCAGGGTCTGCTGAATCAAGGGATTAGCGCTTGCTCAGCTGCATGCTTAATCCCTGCTCAGCTGCCTGACTCGTGCCTGATCAGCTGTGTGATTAGTCCCTGCTCAGCTGCGTGATTAGTGCCTGCTCAAGACCGGGTTAGGAGCCGGCTGAGTGACGTGATTAGAGTCTGCTTAGCCACTTCATTACAGTCTGCTCAGCTCCATGATTATTGCCTGCTAAGCTGCGTGATTCCTGCCTGCTCAGCTTCTTGATTATTGCCTGCTGAGCTGCGTGATTCCTGCTTGCTCAGCTCCATATTTATTGCCTGCTGAGCTGCGTGATTCCTGCCTGCTCAGCTTCTTGATTATTGCATGCTGAGCTGCGTGATTCCTGTTTGCTCAGCTCCATGATTATTGCCTGCTGAGCTGCGTGATTCCTGCTTGCTCAGCTCCATGATTTTTGCTTGCTGAGCTGCATAATAAGTGCCTGCTCAGTCCCCAGAGAGGAGCCGGCTGAATCACGTGATTAGAGTCTGCTTATCCAGTTCATTACAGCCTTCAGCTCCAATTATTATTGCCTGCTAAGTTGCGTGATTCCTGCCTGCTCAGGTCCGTGAGTATTGCCTGCTGAGTTGCGTGATTCCTGCCAGCTCAGCTCCATGATTATTGCCTGCTGAGCTGCGCGATTCCTGACTGCTAGCTTCTTGCTTATTGGCTGCTGAGCTGCCTGATTCCTGCCTGCTCTGCTTCTTGATTATTGCCTGCTGAGCTGCGTGATTCCTGCTTGCTCAGGATTATTGCCTGCTGAGCTGCGTGATTCGTGCCTGCTCAGCTCCTTGATTACTGTCTGCTGAGCTGCGTGATTCCTGCCTGCTCAGCTCCAGGAGTATTGTCTGCTGGGCTGCAAGATTCGTGTGTGCTCAGTCACGGGTGTCAAGCCTGCTGAGTCACGTGTTTAGAGTCTGCTTAGCCACTTAATGGCAGTCTGCTCAGCTCCTTGATTTTTGCCAGCTGAGCTGCGAGATTCGTGCCTGCTCAGCTCCTTGATCTTTGCCTGCTGAGCTGAGTGATTCCTGCCTGCTCAGCTCCATGAGTATTGCCTGCTGAGCTGCATGATTGGTGTCTGCTGAGCTGCACCATTGGTGTCTGCTGAGCTGCCCAAATTGTGTCTGCTCAGTCACGGGTGTAGAGCCTGCTGCGTCACGTGTTTAGAGTCTGCTTAACCACTTCATTACAGTTTGCTCAGCTCCTTGACGATTTCCTGCTCCTCTCCGTGATTAGTGCCCTCTTAGCCAAGTGATTAGTGCCTGCTCAGCTCTTTGATTATTGCCTCCTGAAGCACGTGATCAGTGCATGATAGCCACGTGATCAGCGCCTCTCAGTCACGTGATCAGCGCCCCTCAGTCACGTGATCAGCGCCTCTCAGTCACGTGATCAGTGCCTCTCAGTCACGTGATCAGTGCATGCTCAGTCACGTGATCAGTGCCTCTCAGTCACGTGATCAGTGCCTCTCAGTCACGTGATCAGTGCATGCTCAGTCACGTGATCAGTGCCTGCTCAGTCACGTGATCAGGGTCTGCTGAATCAAGGGATTAGCGCTTGCTCAGCTGCATGCTTAATCCCTGCTCAGCTGCCTGACTCGTGCCTGATCAGCTGTGTGATTAGTCCCTGCTCAGCTGCGTGATTAGTGCCTGCTCAAGACCGGGTTAGGAGCCGGCTGAGTGACGTGATTAGAGTCTGCTTAGCCACTTCATTACAGTCTGCTCAGCTCCATGATTATTGCCTGCTAAGCTGCGTGATTCCTGCCTGCTCAGCTTCTTGATTATTGCCTGCTGAGCTGCGTGATTCCTGCTTGCTCAGCTCCATATTTATTGCCTGCTGAGCTGCGTGATTCCTGCCTGCTCAGCTTCTTGATTATTGCATGCTGAGCTGCGTGATTCCTGTTTGCTCAGCTCCATGATTATTGCCTGCTGAGCTGCGTGATTCCTGCTTGCTCAGCTCCATGATTTTTGCTTGCTGAGCTGCATAATAAGTGCCTGCTCAGTCCCCAGAGAGGAGCCGGCTGAATCACGTGATTAGAGTCTGCTTATCCAGTTCATTACAGCCTTCAGCTCCAATTATTATTGCCTGCTAAGTTGCGTGATTCCTGCCTGCTCAGGTCCGTGAGTATTGCCTGCTGAGTTGCGTGATTCCTGCCAGCTCAGCTCCATGATTATTGCCTGCTGAGCTGCGCGATTCCTGACTGCTAGCTTCTTGCTTATTGGCTGCTGAGCTGCCTGATTCCTGCCTGCTCTGCTTCTTGATTATTGCCTGCTGAGCTGCGTGATTCCTGCTTGCTCAGCTCCAGGATTATTGCCTGCTGAGCTGCGTGATTCGTGCCTGCTCAGCTCCTTGATTACTGTCTGCTGAGCTGCGTGATTCCTGCCTGCTCAGCTCCAGGAGTATTGTCTGCTGGGCTGCAAGATTCGTGTGTGCTCAGTCACGGGTGTCAAGCCTGCTGAGTCACGTGTTTAGAGTCTGCTTAGCCACTTAATGGCAGTCTGCTCAGCTCCTTGATTTTTGCCAGCTGAGCTGCGAGATTCGTGCCTGCTCAGCTCCTTGATCTTTGCCTGCTGAGCTGAGTGATTCCTGCCTGCTCAGCTCCATGAGTATTGCCTGCTGAGCTGCATGATTGGTGTCTGCTGAGCTGCACCATTTGTGTCTGCTGAGCTGCACCATTGGTGTCTGCTGAGCTGCCCAAATTGTGTCTGCTCAGTCACGGGTGTAGAGCCTGCTGCGTCACGTGTTTAGAGTCTGCTTAACCACTTCATTACAGTTTGCTCAGCTCCTTGACGATTTCCTGCTCCTCTCCGTGATTAGTGCCCTCTTAGCCAAGTGATTAGTGCCTGCTCAGCTCTTTGATTATTGCCTCCTGAAGCACGTGATCAGTGCATGATAGCCACGTGATCAGCGCCTCTCAGTCACGTGATCAGCGCCCCTCAGTCACGTGATCAGCGCCTCTCAGTCACGTGATCAGTGCCTCTCAGTCACGTGATCAGTGCATGCTCAGTCACGTGATCAGTGCCTCTCAGTCACGTGATCAGTGCCTCTCAGTCACGTGATCAGTGCATGCTCAGTCACGTGATCAGTGCATGCTCAGCCACGTGATCAGGGCCTGCTCAGTCACGTGATCAGGGTCTGCTGAATCAAGGGATTAGCGCTTGCTCAGCTGCATGCTTAATCCCTGCTCAGCTGCCTGACTCGTGCCTGATCAGCTGTGTGATTAGTCCCTGCTCAGCTGCGTGATTAGTGCCTGCTCAAGACCGGGTTAGGAGCCGGCTGAGTGACGTGATTAGAGTCTGCTTAGCCACTTCATTACAGTCTGCTCAGCTCCATGATTATTGCCTGCTAAGCTGCGTGATTCCTGCCTGCTCAGCTTCTTGATTATTGCCTGCTGAGCTGCGTGATTCCTGCTTGCTCAGCTCCATATTTATTGCCTGCTGAGCTGCGTGATTCCTGCCTGCTCAGCTTCTTGATTATTGCATGCTGAGCTGCGTGATTCCTGTTTGCTCAGCTCCATGATTATTGCCTGCTGAGCTGCGTGATTCCTGCTTGCTCAGCTCCATGATTTTTGCTTGCTGAGCTGCATAATAAGTGCCTGCTCAGTCCCCAGAGAGGAGCCGGCTGAATCACGTGATTAGAGTCTGCTTATCCAGTTCATTACAGCCTTCAGCTCCAATTATTATTGCCTGGTTGCGTGATTCCTGCCTGCTCAGGTCCGTGAGTATTGCCTGCTGAGTTGCGTGATTCCTGCCAGCTCAGCTCCATGATTATTGCCTGCTGAGCTGCGCGATTCCTGACTGCTAGCTTCTTGCTTATTGGCTGCTGAGCTGCCTGATTCCTGCCTGCTCTGCTTCTTGATTATTGCCTGCTGAGCTGCGTGATTCCTGCTTGCTCAGCTCCAGGATTATTGCCTGCTGAGCTGCGTGATTCGTGCCTGCTCAGCTCCTTGATTACTGTCTGCTGAGCTGCGTGATTCCTGCCTGCTCAGCTCCAGGAGTATTGTCTGCTGGGCTGCAAGATTCGTGTGTGCTCAGTCACGGGTGTCAAGCCTGCTGAGTCACGTGTTTAGAGTCTGCTTAGCCACTTAATGGCAGTCTGCTCAGCTCCTTGATTTTTGCCAGCTGAGCTGCGAGATTCGTGCCTGCTCAGCTCCTTGATCTTTGCCTGCTGAGCTGAGTGATTCCTGCCTGCTCAGCTCCATGAGTATTGCCTGCTGAGCTGCATGATTGGTGTCTGCTGAGCTGCACCATTTGTGTCTGCTGAGCTGCACCATTGGTGTCTGCTGAGCTGCCCAAATTGTGTCTGCTCAGTCACGGGTGTAGAGCCTGCTGCGTCACGTGTTTAGAGTCTGCTTAACCACTTCATTACAGTTTGCTCAGCTCCTTGACGATTTCCTGCTCCTCTCCGTGATTAGTGCCCTCTTAGCCAAGTGATTAGTGCCTGCTCAGCTCTTTGATTATTGCCTCCTGAAGCACGTGATCAGTGCATGATAGCCACGTGATCAGCGCCTCTCAGTCACGTGATCAGCGCCTCAGTCACGTGATCAGCGCCTCTCAGTCACGTGATCAGTGCCTCTCAGTCACGTGATCAGTGCATGCTCAGTCACGTGATCAGTGCCTCTCAGTCACGTGATCAGTGCCTCTCAGTCACGTGATCAGTGCATGCTCAGTCACGTGATCAGTGCATGCTCAGCCACGTGATCAGGGCCTGCTCAGTCACGTGATCAGGGTCTGCTGAATCAAGGGATTAGCGCTTGCTCAGCTGCATGCTTAATCCCTGCTCAGCTGCCTGACTCGTGCCTGATCAGCTGTGTGATTAGTCCCTGCTCAGCTGCGTGATTAGTGCCTGCTCAAGACGGGTTAGGAGCCGGCTGAGTGACGTGATTAGAGTCTGCTTAGCCACTTCATTACAGTCTGCTCAGCTCCATGATTATTGCCTGCTAAGCTGCGTGATTCCTGCCTGCTCAGCTTCTTGATTATTGCCTGCTGAGCTGCGTGATTCCTGCTTGCTCAGCTCCATATTTATTGCCTGCTGAGCTGCGTGATTCCTGCCTGCTCAGCTTCTTGATTATTGCATGCTGAGCTGCGTGATTCCTGTTTGCTCAGCTCCATGATTATTGCCTGCTGAGCTGCGTGATTCCTGCTTGCTCAGCTCCATGATTTTTGCTTGCTGAGCTGCATAATAAGTGCCTGCTCAGTCCCCAGAGAGGAGCCGGCTGAATCACGTGATTAGAGTCTGCTTATCCAGTTCATTACAGCCTTCAGCTCCAATTATTATTGCCTGCTAAGTTGCGTGATTCCTGCCTGCTCAGGTCCGTGAGTATTGCCTGCTGAGTTGCGTGATTCCTGCCAGCTCAGCTCCATGATTATTGCCTGCTGAGCTGCGCGATTCCTGACTGCTAGCTTCTTGCTTATTGGCTGCTGAGCTGCCTGATTCCTGCCTGCTCTGCTTCTTGATTATTGCCTGCTGAGCTGCGTGATTCCTGCTTGCTCAGCTCCAGGATTATTGCCTGCTGAGCTGCGTGATTCGTGCCTGCTCAGCTCCTTGATTACTGTCTGCTGAGCTGCGTGATTCCTGCCTGCTCAGCTCCAGGAGTATTGTCTGCTGGGCTGCAAGATTCGTGTGTGCTCAGTCACGGGTGTCAAGCCTGCTGAGTCACGTGTTTAGAGTCTGCTTAGCCACTTAATGGCAGTCTGCTCAGCTCCTTGATTTTTGCCAGCTGAGCTGCGAGATTCGTGCCTGCTCAGCTCCTTGATCTTTGCCTGCTGAGCTGAGTGATTCCTGCCTGCTCAGCTCCATGAGTATTGCCTGCTGAGCTGCATGATTGGTGTCTGCTGAGCTGCACCATTTGTGTCTGCTGAGCTGCACCATTGGTGTCTGCTGAGCTGCCCAAATTGTGTCTGCTCAGTCACGGGTGTAGAGCCTGCTGCGTCACGTGTTTAGAGTCTGCTTAACCACTTCATTACAGTTTGCTCAGCTCCTTGACGATTTCCTGCTCCTCTCCGTGATTAGTGCCCTCTTAGCCAAGTGATTAGTGCCTGCTCAGCTCTTTGATTATTGCCTCCTGAAGCACGTGATCAGTGCATGATAGCCACGTGATCAGCGCCTCTCAGTCACGTGATCAGCGCCCCTCAGTCACGTGATCAGTGCCTGCTCAGTCACGTGATCAGTGCCTCTCAGTCACGTGATCAGTGCCTCTCAGTCACGTGATCAGTGCATGCTCAGTCACGTGATCAGTGCATGCTCAGCCACGTGATCAGGGCCTGCTCAGTCACGTGATCAGGGTCTGCTGAATCAAGGGATTAGCGCTTGCTCAGCTGCATGCTTAATCCCTGCTCAGCTGCCTGACTCGTGCCTGATCAGCTGTGTGATTAGTCCCTGCTCAGCTGCGTGATTAGTGCCTGCTCAAGACCGGGTTAGGAGCCGGCTGAGTGACGTGATTAGAGTCTGCTTAGCCACTTCATTACAGTCTGCTCAGCTCCATGATTATTGCCTGCTAAGCTGCGTGATTCCTGCCTGCTCAGCTTCTTGATTATTGCCTGCTGAGCTGCGTGATTCCTGCTTGCTCAGCTCCATATTTATTGCCTGCTGAGCTGCGTGATTCCTGCCTGCTCAGCTTCTTGATTATTGCATGCTGAGCTGCGTGATTCCTGTTTGCTCAGCTCCATGATTATTGCCTGCTGAGCTGCGTGATTCCTGCTTGCTCAGCTCCATGATTTTTGCTTGCTGAGCTGCATAATAAGTGCCTGCTCAGTCCCCAGAGAGGAGCCGGCTGAATCACGTGATTAGAGTCTGCTTATCCAGTTCATTACAGCCTTCAGCTCCAATTATTATTGCCTGCTAAGTTGCGTGATTCCTGCCTGCTCAGGTCCGTGAGTATTGCCTGCTGAGTTGCATGATTCCTGCCAGCTCAGCTCCATGATTATTGCCTGCTGAGCTGCGCGATTCCTGACTGCTAGCTTCTTGCTTATTGGCTGCTGAGCTGCCTGATTCCTGCCTGCTCTGCTTCTTGATTATTGCCTGCTGAGCTGCGTGATTCCTGCTTGCTCAGCTCCAGGATTATTGCCTGCTGAGCTGCGTGATTCGTGCCTGCTCAGCTCCTTGATTACTGTCTGCTGAGCTGCGTGATTCCTGCCTGCTCAGCTCCAGGAGTATTGTCTGCTGGGCTGCAAGATTCGTGTCTGCTCAGTCACGGGTGTCAAGCCTGCTGAGTCACGTGTTTAGAGTCTGCTTAGCCACTTAATGGCAGTCTGCTCAGCTCCTTGATTTTTGCCAGCTGAGCTGCGAGATTCGTGCCTGCTCAGCTCCTTGATCTTTGCCTGCTGAGCTGAGTGATTCCTGCCTGCTCAGCTCCATGAGTATTGCCTGCTGAGCTGCATGATTGGTGTCTGCTGAGCTGCACCATTTGTGTCTGCTGAGCTGCACCATTGGTGTCTGCTGAGCTGCCCAAATTGTGTCTGCTCAGTCACGGGTGTAGAGCCTGCTGCGTCACGTGTTTAGAGTCTGCTTAACCACTTCATTACAGTTTGCTCAGCTCCTTGACGATTTCCTGCTCCTCTCCGTGATTAGTGCCCTCTTAGCCAAGTGATTAGTGCCTGCTCAGCTCTTTGATTATTGCCTCCTGAAGCACGTGATCAGTGCATGATAGCCACGTGATCAGCGCCTCTCAGTCACGTGATCAGCGCCCCTCAGTCACGTGATCAGCGCCTCTCAGTCACGTGATCAGTGCCTCTCAGTCACGTGATCAGTGCATGCTCAGTCACGTGATCAGTGCCTCTCAGTCACGTGATCAGTGCCTCTCAGTCACGTGATCAGTGCATGCTCAGTCACGTGATCAGTGCATGCTCAGCCACGTGATCAGGGCCTGCTCAGTCACGTGATCAGGGTCTGCTTAATCAAGGGATTAGCGCTTGCTCAGCTGCATGCTTAATCCCTGCTCAGCTGCCTGACTCGTGCCTGATCAGCTGTGTGATTAGTCCCTGCTCAGCTGCGTGATTAGTGCCTGCTCAAGACCGGGTTAGGAGCCGGCTGAGTGACGTGATTAGAGTCTGCTTAGCCACTTCATTACAGTTTGCTCAGCTCCATGATTATTGCCTGCTAAGCTGCGTGATTCCTGCCTGCTCAGCTTCTTGATTATTGCCTGCTGAGCTGCGTGATTCCTGCTTGCTCAGCTCCATATTTATTGCCTGCTGAGCTGCGTGATTCCTGCCTGCTCAGCTTCTTGATTATTGCATGCTGAGCTGCGTGATTCCTGTTTGCTCAGCTCCATGATTATTGCCTGCTGAGCTGCGTGATTCCTGCTTGCTCAGCTCCATGATTTTTGCTTGCTGAGCTGCATAATAAGTGCCTGCTCAGTCCCCAGAGAGGAGCCGGCTGAATCACGTGATTAGAGTCTGCTTATCCAGTTCATTACAGCCTTCAGCTCCAATTATTATTGCCTGCTAAGTTGCGTGATTCCTGCCTGCTCAGGTCCGTGAGTATTGCCTGCTGAGTTGCGTGATTCCTGCCAGCTCAGCTCCATGATTATTGCCTGCTGAGCTGCGCGATTCCTGACTGCTAGCTTCTTGCTTATTGGCTGCTGAGCTGCCTGATTCCTGCCTGCTCTGCTTCTGATTATTGCCTGCTGAGCTGCGTGATTCCTGCTTGCTCAGCTCCAGGATTGTTGCCTGCTGAGCTGCGTGATTCGTGCCTGCTCAGCTCCTTGATTACTGTCTGCTGAGCTGCGTGATTCCTGCCTGCTCAGCTCCAGGAGTATTGTCTGCTGGGCTGCAAGATTCGTGTCTGCTCAGTCACGGGTGTCAAGCCTGCTGAGTCACGTGTTTAGAGTCTGCTTAGCCACTTACTGGCAGTCTGCTCAGCTCCTTGATTTTTGCCAGCTGAGCTGCGAGATTCGTGCCTGCTCAGCTCCTTGATCTTTGCCTGCTGAGCTGAGTGATTCCTGCCTGCTCAGCTCCATGAGTGTTGCCTGCTGAGCTGCATGATTGGTGTCTGCTGAGCTGCACCATTTGTGTCTGCTGAGCTGCACCATTGGTGTCTGCTGAGCTGCCCAAATTGTGTCTGCTCAGTCACGGGTGTAGATCCTGCTGCGTCACGTGTTTAGAGTCTGCTTAACCACTTCATTACAGTTTGCTCAGCTTCTTGACGATTTCCTGCTCCTCTCCGTGATTAGTGCCCTCTTAGCCAAGTGATTAGTGCCTGCTCAGCTCTTTGATTATTGCCTCCCGAAGCACGTGATCAGTGCATGATAGCCACGTGATCAGCGCCTCTCAGTCACGTGATCAGCGCCCCTCAGTCACGTGATCAGCGCCTCTCAGTCACGTGATCAGTGCCTCTCAGTCACGTGATCAGTGCCTCTCAGTCACGTGATCAGTGCATGCTCAGTCACTTGATCAGTGCATGCTCAGCCACGTGATCAGGGCCTGCTCAGTCACGTGATCAGGGTCTGCTGAATCAAGGGATTAGCGCTTGCTCAGCTGCATGCTTAATCCCTGCTCAGCTGCCTGACTCGTGCCTGATCAGCTGTGTGATTAGTCCCTGCTCAGCTGCGTGATTAGTGCCTGCTCAAGACCGGGTAAGGAGCCGGCTGAGTGACGTGATTAGAGTCTGCTTAGCCACTTCATTACAGTCTGCTCAGCTCCATGATTATTGCCTGCTAAGCTGCGTGATTCCTGCCTGCTCAGCTTCTTGATTATTGCCTGCTGAGCTGCGTGATTCCTGCTTGCTCAGCTCCATATTTATTGCCTGCTGAGCTGCGTGATTCCTGCCTGCTCAGCTTCTTGATTATTGCATGCTGAGCTGCGCGATTCCTGTTTGCTCAGCTCCATGATTATTGCCTGCTGAGCTGCCTGATTCCTGCCTGCTCAGCTCCATGATTTTTGCTTGCTGAGCTGCATAATAAGTGCCTGCTCAGTCCCCAGAGAGGAGCCGGCTGAATCATGTGATTAGAGTCTGCTTATCCAGTTCATTATAGCCTTCAGCTCCAATTATTATTGCCTGCTGAGTTGCGTGATTCGTGCCTGCTCAGGTCCGTGAGTATTGCCTGCTGAGCTGCGTGATTCCTGCCAGCTCAGCTCCAGGAGTATTGTCTGCTGAGCTGCAAGATTCGTGTGTGCTCAGTCACGGGTGTCAAGCCTGCTGAGTCACGTGTTTAAGTCTGCTTAGCCACTTAATGGCAGTCTGCTCAGCTCCTTGATTTTTGCCAGCTGAGCTGCGAGATTGTGCCTGCTCAGCTCCTTGATCTTTGCCTGCTGAGCTGAGTGATTCCTGCCTGCTCAGCTCCATGAGTATTGCCTGCTGAGCTGCATGATTGGTGTCTGCTGAGCTGCACCATTGGTGTCTGCTGAGCTGCACCATTGGTGTCTGCTGAGCTGCCCAAATTGTGTCTGCTCAGTCACGGGTGTAGAGCCTGCTGCGTCACGTGTTTAGAGTCTGCTTAACCACTTCATTACAGTTTGCTCAGCTCCTTGACGATTTCCTGCTCCTCTCCGTGATTAGTGCCCTCTTAGCCAAGTGATTAGTGCCTGCTCAGCTCTTTGATTATTGCCTCCTGAAGCACGTGATCAGTGCATGATAGCCACGTGATCGGCGCCTCTCAGTCACGTGATCAGCGCCTCTCTCAGTCACGTGATCAGTGCCTCTCAGTCACGTGATCAGTGCATGCTCAGTCACGTGATCAGTGCCTCTCAGTCACGTGATCAGTGCCTCTCAGTCACGTGATCAGTGCATGCTCGATCACGTGATCAGTGCATGCTCAGCCACGTGATCAGGGCCTGCTCAGTCACGTGATCAGGGTCTGCTGAATCAAGGGATTAGCGCTTGCTCAGCTGCATGCTTAATCCCTGCTCAGCTGCCTGACTCGTGCCTGATCAGCTGTGTGATTAGTCCCTGCTCAGCTGCGTGATTAGTGCCTGCTCAAGACCGGGTTAGGAGCCGGCTGAGTGACGTGATTAGAGTCTGCTTAGCCACTTCATTACAGTCTGCTCAGCTCCATGATTATTGCCTGCTGAGCTGCGTGATTCCTGCCTGCTCAGCTTCTTAATTATTGCCTGCTGAGCTGCGTGATTCCTGCTTGCTCAGCTCCGTATTTATTGCCTGCTGAGCTGCGTGATTCCTGCCTGCTCAGCTTCTTGATTATTGCATGCTGAGCTGCGTGATTCCTGCTTGCTCAGCTCCAGGATTATTGCCTGCTGAGCTGCGTGATTCGTGCCTGCTCAGCTCCTTGATTTCTGTCTGCTGAGCTGCGTGATTCGTGCCTGCTCAGCTCCAGGAGTATTGTCTGCTGGGCTGCAAGATTCGTGTCTGCTCAGTCACGGGTGTCAAGCCTGCTGCGTCACGTGTTTAAGTCTGCTTAGCCACTTAATGGCAGTCTGCTCAGCTCCTTGATTTTTGCCAGCTGAGCTGCGAGATTCGTGCCTGCTCAGCTCATTGATTATTGCCTGCTGAGCTGCGTGATTCCTGCCTGCTCAGCTCCATGAGTATTGCCTGCTGAGCTGCATGATTGGTGTCTGCTGAGCTGCACCATTAGTGTCTGCTGAGCTGCACCATTGGTGTCTGCTGAGCTGCCCAAATTGTGTCTGCTCAGTCACGGGTGTAGAGCCTGCTGCGTCACGTGTTTAGAGTCTGCTTAACCACTTCATTACAGTTTGCTCAGCTCCTTGACGATTTCCTGCTCCTCTCCGTGATTAGTGCCCTCTTAGCCAAGTGATTCGTGCCTGCTCAGCTCTTTGATTATTGCCTCCTGAAGCACGTGATCAGTGCATGATAGCCACGTGATCAGCGCCTCTCAGTCACGTGATCAGCGCCCCTCAGTCACGTGATCAGCGCCTCTCAGTCACGTGGTCAGTGCCTCTCAGTCACGTGATCAGTGCATGCTCAGTCACGTGATCAGTGCCTCTCAGTCACGTGATCAGTGCCTCTCAGTCACGTGATCAGTGCATGCTCAGTCACGTGATCAGTGCATGCTCAGCCACGTGATCAGGGCCTGCTCAGTCACGTGATCAGGGTCTGCTGAATCAAGGGATTGGCGCTTGCTCAGCTGCATGCTTAATCCCTGCTCAGCTGCCTGACTCGTGCCTGATCAGCTGTGTGATTAGTCCTGCTCAGCTGCGTGATTAGTGCCTGCTCAAGACCGGGTTAGGAGCCGGCTGAGTGACGTGATTAGAGCCTGCTTAGCCACTTCATTACAGTCTGCTCAGCTCCATGATTATTGCCTGCTAAGCTGCGTGATTCCTGCCTGCTCAGCTCCAGGAGTATTGTCCGCTGGGCTGCAAGATTCGTGTCTGCTCAGTCACGGGTGTCAAGCCTGCTGAGTCACGTGTTTAGAGTCTGCTTAGCCACTTAATGGTAGTCTGCTCAGCTCCTTGATTTTTGCCAGCTGAGCTGCGAGATTCGTGCCTGCTCAGCTCCTTGATCTTTGCCTGCTGAGCTGAGTGATTCCTGCCTGCTCAGCTCCATGAGTATTGCCTGCTGAGCTGCATGATTGGTGTCTGCTGAGCTGCATGATTGGTGTCTGCTGACCTGCACCATTGGTGTCTGCTGAGCTGCACCATTGGTGTCTGCTGAGCTGCCCAAATTGTGTCTGCTCAGTCACGGGTGTAGAGCCTGCTGCGTCACGTGTTTAGAGTCTGCTTAACCCCTTCATTACAGTTTGCTCAGCTCCTTGACGATTTCCTGCTCCTCTCCGTGATTAGTGCCCTCTTAGCCAAGTGATTAGTGCCTTCTCAGCTCTTTGATTATTGCCTCCTGAAGCACGTGATCAGTGCATGATAGCCACGTGATCAACGCCTCTCAGTCACGTGATCAGCGCCCCTCAGTCACGTGATCAGCGCCTCTCTGTCACGTGATCAGTGCCTCTCAGTCACGTGATCAGTGCATGCTCAGTCACGTGATCAGTGCCTCTCAGTCACGTGATCAGTGCCTCTCAGTCACGTGATCAGTGCATGCTCAGTCACGTGATCAGTGCATGCTCAGCCACGTGATCAGGGCCTGCTCAGTCACGTGATCAGGGTCTGCTGAATCAAGGGATTAGCGCTTGCTCAGCTGCATGCTTAATCCCTGCTCAGCTGCCTGACTCGTGCCTGATCAGCTGTGTGATTAGTCCCTGCTCAGCTGCGTGATTAGTGCCTGCTCAAGACCGGGTTAGGAGCCGGCTGAGTGACGTGATTAGAGTCTGCTTAGCCACTTCATTACAGTCTGCTCAGCTCCATGATTATTGCCTGCTAAGCTGCGTGATTCCTGCCTGCTCAGCTTCTTGATTATTGCCTGCTGAGCTGCGTGATTCCTGCTTGCTCAGCTCCATATTTATTGCCTGCTGAGCTGCGTGATTCCTGCCTGCTCAGCTTCTTGATTATTGCATGCTGAGCTGCGTGATTCCTGTTTGCTCAGCTCCATGATTATTGCCTGCTGAGCTGCGTGATTCCTGCTTGCTCAGCTCCATGATTTTTGCTTGCTGAGCTGCATAATAAGTGCCTGCTCAGTCCCCAGAGAGGAGCCGGCTGAATCACGTGATTAGAGTCTGCTTATCCAGTTCATTACAGCCTTCAGCTCCAATTATTATTGCCTGCTAAGTTGCGTGATTCCTGCCTGCTCAGGTCCGTGAGTATTGCCTGCTGAGTTGCGTGATTCCTGCCAGCTCAGCTCCATGATTATTGCCTGCTGAGCTGCGCGATTCCTGACTGCTAGCTTCTTGCTTATTGGCTGCTGAGCTGCCTGATTCCTGCCTGCTCTGCTTCTTGATTATTGCCTGCTGAGCTGCGTGATTCCTGCTTGCTCAGCTCCAGGATTATTGCCTGCTGAGCTGCGTGATTCGTGCCTGCTCAGCTCCTTGATTACTGTCTGCTGAGCTGCGTGATTCCTGCCTGCTCAGCTCCAGGAGTATTGTCTGCTGGGCTGCAAGATTCGTGTCTGCTCAGTCACGGGTGTCAAGCCTGCTGAGTCACGTGTTTAGAGTCTGCTTAGCCACTTAATGGCAGTCTGCTCAGCTCCTTGATTTTTGCCAGCTGAGCTGCGAGATTCGTGCCTGCTCAGCTCCTGATCTTTGCCTGCTGAGCTGAGTGATTCCTGCCTGCTCAGCTCCATGAGTATTGCCTGCTGAGCTGCATGATTGGTGTCTGCTGAGCTGCACCATTTGTGTCTGCTGAGCTGCACCATTGGTGTCTGCTGAGCTGCCCAAATTGTGTCTGCTCAGTCACGGGTGTAGAGCCTGCTGCGTCACGTGTTTAGAGTCTGCTTAACCACTTCATTACAGTTTGCTCAGCTCCTTGACGATTTCCTGCTCCTCTCCGTGATTAGTGCCCTCTTAGCCAAGTGATTAGTGCCTGCTCAGCTCTTTGATTATTGCCTCCTGAAGCACGTGATCAGTGCATGATAGCCACGTGATCAGCGCCTCTCAGTCACGTGATCAGCGCCCCTCAGTCACGTGATCAGCGCCTCTCAGTCACGTGATCAGTGCCTCTCAGTCACGTGATCAGTGCCTCTCAGTCACGTGATCAGTGCATGCTCAGTCACGTGATCAGTGCTTGCTCAGCCACGTGATCAGGGCCTGCTCAGTCACGTGATCAGGGTCTGCTGAATCAAGGGATTAGCGCTTGCTCAGCTGCATGCTTAATCCCTGCTCAGCTGCCTGACTCGTGCCTGATCAGCTGTGTGATTAGTCCCTGCTCAGCTGCGTGATTAGTGCCTGCTCAAGACCGGGTTAGGAGCCGGCTGAGTGACGTGATTAGAGTCTGCTTAGCCACTTCATTACAGTCTGCTCAGCTCCATGATTATTGCCTGCTGAGCTGCGTGATTCCTGCCTGCTCAGCTTCTTGATTATTGCCTGCTGAGCTGCGTGATTCCTGCTTGCTCAGCTCCATATTTATTGCCTGCTGAGCTGCGTGATTCCTGCCTGCTCAGCTTCTTGATTATTGCATGCTGAGCTGCGTGATTCCTGTTTGCTCAGCTCCATGATTATTGCCTGCTGAGCTGCGTGATTCCTGCTTGCTCAGCTCCATGATTTTTGCTTGCTGAGCTGCATAATAAGTGCCTGCTCAGTCCCCAGAGAGGAGCCGGCTGAATCACGTGATTAGAGTCTGCTTATCCAGTTCATTACAGCCTTCAGCTCCAATTATTGTGCCTGCTAAGTTGCGTGATTCCTGCCTGCTCAGGTCCGTGATTATTGCCTGCTGAGCTGCCTGATTCCTGCCAGCTCTGCTTCTTGATTATTGCCTGCTGAGCTGCGTGATTCCTGCCTGCTCAGCTCCTTGATTAGTGTCTGCTGAGCTGCGTGATTCCTGCCTGCTCAGCTCCAGGATTATTGTCTGCTGAGCTGCAAGATTCGTGTCTGCTCAGTCACGGGTGTCAAGCCTGCTGAGTCACGTGTTTAGAGTCTGCTTAGCCACTTAATGGCAGTCTGCTCAGCTCCTTGATTTTTGCCAGCTGAGCTGCGAGATTCGTGCCTGCTCAGCTCCTTGATCTTTGCCTGCTGAGCTGTGTGATTCCTGCCTGCTCAGCTCCATGAGTATTGCCTGCTGAGCTGCATGATTGGTGTCTGCTGAGCTGCACGATTTGTGTCTGCTGAGCTGCACCATTGGTGTCTGCTGAGCTGCCCAAATTGTGTCTGCTCAGTCACGGGTGCAGAGCCTGCTGCGTCACGTGTTTAGAGTCTGCTTAACCACTTCATTACAGTTTGCTCAGCTCCTTGATGATTTCCTGCTCCTCTCCGTGATTAGTGCCCTCTTAGCCAAGTGATTAGTGCCTGCTCAGCTCTTTGATTATTGCCTCCTGAAGCACGTGATCAGTGCATGATAGCCACGTGATCAGCGCCTCTCAGTCACGTGATCAGCGCCCCTCAGTCACGTGATCAGCGCCTCTCAGTCACGTGATCAGTGCATGCTCAGTCACGTGATCAGTGCATGCTCAGCCACGTGATCAGGGCCTGCTCAGTCACGTGATCAGGGTCTGCTGAATCAAGGGATTAGCGCTTGCTCAGCTGCATGCTTAATCCCTGCTCAGCTGCCTGACTCGTGCCTGATCAGCTGTGTGATTAGTCCCTGCTCAGCTGCGTGATTAGTGCCTGCTCAAGACCGGGTTAGGAGCCGGCTGAGTGACGTGATTAGAGTCTGCTTAGCCACTTCATTACAGTCTGCTCAGCTCCATGATTATTGCCTGCTGAGCTGCGTGATTCCTGCCTGCTCAGCTCCATGATTATTGCCTGCTGAGCTGCGTGATTCCTGCCTGCTCAGCTTCTTGCTTATTGCCTGCTGAGCTGCCTGATTCCTGCCTGCTCTGCTTCTTGATTATTGCCTGCTGAGCTGCGTGATTCCTGCTTGCTCAGCTCCAGGATTATTGCCTGCTGAGCTGCGTGATTCGTGCCTGCTCAGCTCCTTGATTACTGTCTGCTGAGCTGCGTGATTCCTGCCTGCTCAGCTCCAGGAGTATTGTCTGCTGGGCTGCAAGATTCGTGTGCTCAGTCACGGGTGTCAAGCCTGCTGAGTCACGTGTTTAGAGTCTGCTTAGCCTCTTAATGGCAGTCTGCTCAGCTCCTTGATTTTTGCCAGCTGAGCTGCAGATTCGTGCCTGCTCAGCTCATTGATCTTTGCCTGCTGAGCTGTGTGATTCCTGCCTGCTCAGCTCCATGAGTATTGCCTGCTGAGCTGCATGATTGGTGTCTGCTGAGCTGCACGATTGGTGTCTGCTGAGCTGCACCATTGGTGTCTGCTGAGCTGCCCAAATTGTGTCTGCTCAGTCACGGGTGTAGAGCCTGCTGCGTCACGTGTTTAGAGTCTGCTTAACCACTTCATTACAGTTTGCTCAGCTCCTTGACGATTTCCTGCTCCTCTCCGTGATTAGTGCCTCTTAGCCAAGTGATTAGTGCCTGCTCAGCTCTTTGATTATTGCCTCCTGAAGCACGTGATCAGTGCATGATAGCCACGTGATCAGCGCCTCTCAGTCACGTGATCAGCGCCTGCTCAGTCACGTGATCAGCGCCTCTCAGTCACGTGGTCAGTGCCTCTCAGTCACGTGATCAGTGCATGCTCAGTCACGTGATCAGTGCCTCTCAGTCACGTGATCAGTGCCTCTCAGTCACGTGATCAGTGCATGCTCAGTCACGTGATCAGTGCATGCTCAGCCACGTGATCAGGGCCTGCTCAGTCACGTGATCAGGGTCTGCTGAATCAAGGGATTAGCGCTTGCTCAGCTGCATGCTTAATCCCTGCTCAGCTGCCTGACTCGTGCCTGATCAGCTGTGTGATTAGTCCCTGCTCAGCTGCGTGATTAGTGCCTGCTCAAGACCGGGTTAGGAGCCGGCTGAGTGACGTGATTAGAGTCTGCTTAGCCACTTCATTACAGTCTGCTCAGCTCCATGATTATTGCCTGCTCAGCTGCGTGATTCCTGCCTGCTCAGCTTCTTGATTATTGCCTGCTGAGCTGCGTGATTCCTGCTTGCTCAGCTCCATGATTATTGCCTGCTGAGCTGCGTGATTCGTGCCTGCTCAGCTCCTTGATTACTGTCTGCTGAGCTGCGTGATTCCTGCCTGCTCAGCTCCAGGAGTATTGTCTGCTGGGCTGCAGATTCGTGTCTGCTCAGCTTGATTACTGTCTGCTGAGCTGCGTGATTCCTGCCTGCTCAGCTCCATGATTATTGCCTGCTGAGCTGAGTGATTCCTGCCTGCTCAGCTCCATGAGTATTGCCTGCTGAGCTGCATGATTGGTGTCTGCTGAGCTGCATGATTAGTGTCTGCTGAGCTGCACCATTGGTGTCTGCTGAGCTGCCCAAATTGTGTCTGCTCAGTCACGGGTGTATTGCCTGCTGAGTCACGTGTTTAGAGTCTGCTTAGCCACTTCATTACAGTTTGCTCAGCTCCATGACGATTTCCTGCTCCTCTCCGTGATTAGTGCCTGCTAGCCAAGTGATTAGTGCCTGCTCAGCTCTTTGATTATTGCCTCCTGAGCACGTGATCAGTGCATGATAGCCACGTGATCAGCGCCTCTCAGTCCGTGATCATTGCCTGCTCAGTCACGTGATCCTGCCTCTCAGTCCGTGATCAGTGCATGCTCAGTCACGTGATCAGTGCCTGCTCAGTCCGTGATCAGTGCCTGCTGAGTCCTGATTCCTGCCTGCTCAGCTTCTTGATCAGTGCCTGCTGAGCTGCGTGATTCCTGCCTGCTCAGCTCCGTGATCAGGGCCTGCTGAGCTGGTGATTCGCGCTTGCTCAGCTCCTTGATTACTGTCTGCTGAGCTGCGTGATTCCTGCCTGCTCAGCTCCAGGATTATTGTCTGCTGGGCTGCAAGATTCGTGCCTGCTCAGTCACGGGTGTCAAGCCTGCTGAGTCACGTGTTTAGAGTCTGCTTAGCCACTTAATGGCAGTCTGCTCAGCTCCTTGATTTTTGCCAGCTGAGCTGCGAGATTCGTGCCTGCTCAGCTCCTTGATCTTTGCCTGCTGAGCTGAGTGATTCCTGCCTGCTCAGCTCCATGAGTATTGCCTGCTGAGCTGCATGATTGGTGTCTGCTGAGCTGCACCATTTGTGTCTGCTGAGCTGCACCATTGGTGTCTGCTGAGCTGCCCAAATTGTGTCTGCTCAGTCACGGGTGTAGAGCCTGCTGCGTCACGTGTTTAGAGTCTGCTTAACCACTTCATTACAGTTTGCTCAGCTCCTTGACGATTTCCTGCTCCTCTCCGTGATTAGTGCCCTCTTAGCCAAGTGATTAGTGCCTGCTCAGCTCTTTGATTATTGCCTCCTGAAGCACGTGATCAGTGCATGATAGCCACGTGATCAGCGCCTCTCAGTCACGTGATCAGCGCCCCTCAGTCACGTGATCAGCGCCTCTCAGTCACGTGATCAGTGCCTCTCAGTCACGTGATCAGTGCATGCTCAGTCACGTGATCAGTGCCTCTCAGTCACGTGATCAGTGCCTCTCAGTCACGTGATCAGTGCATGCTCAGTCACGTGATCAGTGCATGCTCAGCCACGTGATCAGGGCCTGCTCAGTCACGTGATCAGGGTCTGCTGAATCAAGGGATTAGCGCTTGCTCAGCTGCATGCTTAATCCCTGCTCAGCTGCCTGACTCGTGCCTGATCAGCTGTGTGATTAGTCCCTGCTCAGCTGCGTGATTAGTGCCTGCTCAAGACCGGGTTAGGAGCCGGCTGAGTGACGTGATTAGAGTCTGCTTAGCCACTTCATTACAGTCTGCTCAGCTCCATGATTATTGCCTGCTAAGCTGCGTGATTCCTGCCTGCTCAGCTTCTTGATTATTGCCTGCTGAGCTGCGTGATTCCTGCTTGCTCAGCTCCATATTTATTGCCTGCTGAGCTGCGTGATTCCTGCCTGCTCAGCTTCTTGATTATTGCATGCTGAGCTGCGTGATTCCTGTTTGCTCAGCTCCATGATTATTGCCTGCTGAGCTGCGTGATTCCTGCTTGCTCAGCTCCATGATTTTTGCTTGCTGAGCTGCATAATAAGTGCCTGCTCAGTCCCCAGAGAGGAGCCGGCTGAATCACGTGATTAGAGTCTGCTTATCCAGTTCATTACAGCCTTCAGCTCCAATTATTATTGCCTGCTAAGTTGCGTGATTCCTGCCTGCTCAGGTCCGTGAGTATTGCCTGCTGAGTTGCGTGATTCCTGCCAGCTCAGCTCCATGATTATTGCCTGCTGAGCTGCGCGATTCCTGACTGCTAGCTTCTTGCTTATTGGCTGCTGAGCTGCCTGATTCCTGCCTGCTCTGCTTCTTGATTATTGCCTGCTGAGCTGCGTGATTCCTGCTTGCTCAGCTCCAGGATTATTGCCTGCTGAGCTGCGTGATTCGTGCCTGCTCAGCTCCTTGATTACTGTCTGCTGAGCTGCGTGATTCCTGCCTGCTCAGCTCCAGGAGTATTGTCTGCTGGGCTGCAAGATTCGTGTGTGCTCAGTCACGGGTGTCAAGCCTGCTGAGTCACGTGTTTAGAGTCTGCTTAGCCACTTAATGGCAGTCTGCTCAGCTCCTTGATTTTTGCCAGCTGAGCTGCGAGATTCGTGCCTGCTCAGCTCCTTGATCTTTGCCTGCTGAGCTGAGTGATTCCTGCCTGCTCAGCTCCATGAGTATTGCCTGCTGAGCTGCATGATTGGTGTCTGCTGAGCTGCACCATTTGTGTCTGCTGAGCTGCACCATTGGTGTCTGCTGAGCTGCCCAAATTGTGTCTGCTCAGTCACGGGTGTAGAGCCTGCTGCGTCACGTGTTTAGAGTCTGCTTAACCACTTCATTACAGTTTGCTCAGCTCCTTGACGATTTCCTGCTCCTCTCCGTGATTAGTGCCCTCTTAGCCAAGTGATTAGTGCCTGCTCAGCTCTTTGATTATTGCCTCCTGAAGCACGTGATCAGTGCATGATAGCCACGTGATCAGCGCCTCTCAGTCACGTGATCAGTGCATGCTCAGTCACGTGATCAGTGCCTCTCAGTCACGTGATCAGTGCCTCTCAGTCACGTGATCAGTGCATGCTCAGTCACGTGATCAGTGCATGCTCAGCCACGTGATCAGGGCCTGCTCAGTCACGTGATCAGGGTCTGCTGAATCAAGGGATTAGCGCTTGCTCAGCTGCATGCTTAATCCCTGCTCAGCTGCCTGACTCGTGCCTGATCAGCTGTGTGATTAGTCCCTGCTCAGCTGCGTGATTAGTGCCTGCTCAAGACCGGGTTAGGAGCCGGCTGAGTGACGTGATTAGAGTCTGCTTAGCCACTTCATTACAGTCTGCTCAGCTCCATGATTATTGCCTGCTAAGCTGCGTGATTCCTGCCTGCTCAGCTTCTTGATTATTGCCTGCTGAGCTGCGTGATTCCTGCTTGCTCAGCTCCATATTTATTGCCTGCTGAGCTGCGTGATTCCTGCCTGCTCAGCTTCTTGATTATTGCATGCTGAGCTGCGTGATTCCTGTTTGCTCAGCTCCATGATTATTGCCTGCTGAGCTGCGTGATTCCTGCTTGCTCAGCTCCATGATTTTTGCTTGCTGAGCTGCATAATAAGTGCCTGCTCAGTCCCCAGAGAGGAGCCGGCTGAATCACGTGA
Source organism: Bos javanicus (assembly GCF_032452875.1). NCBI lineage: Eukaryota > Metazoa > Chordata > Mammalia > Artiodactyla > Bovidae > Bos > Bos javanicus. The sequence continues at coordinate 52,603 of NW_026894124.1, read as the reverse complement.
TTAGAGTCTGCTTATCCAGTTCATTACAGCCTTCAGCTCCAATTATTCCTGCTAAGTTGCGTGATTCCTGCCTGCTCAGGTCCGTGAGTATTGCCTGCTGAGTTGCGTGATTCCTGCCAGCTCAGCTCCATGATTATTGCCTGCTGAGCTGCGCGATTCCTGACTGCTAGCTTCTTGCTTATTGGCTGCTGAGCTGCCTGATTCCTGCCTGCTCTGCTTCTTGATTATTGCCTGCTGAGCTGCGTGATTCCTGCTTGCTCAGCTCCAGGATTATGCCTGCTGAGCTGCGTGATTCGTGCCTGCTCAGCTCCTTGATTACTGTCTGCTGAGCTGCGTGATTCCTGCCTGCTCAGCTCCAGGAGTATTGTCTGCTGGGCTGCAAGATTCGTGTGTGCTCAGTCACGGGTGTCAAGCCTGCTGAGTCACGTGTTTAGAGTCTGCTTAGCCACTTAATGGCAGTCTGCTCAGCTCCTTGATTTTTGCCAGCTGAGCTGCGAGATTCGTGCCTGCTCAGCTCCTTGATCTTTGCCTGCTGAGCTGAGTGATTCCTGCCTGCTCAGCTCCATGAGTATTGCCTGCTGAGCTGCATGATTGGTGTCTGCTGAGCTGCACCATTTGTGTCTGCTGAGCTGCACCATTGGTGTCTGCTGAGCTGCCCAAATTGTGTCTGCTCAGTCACGGGTGTAGAGCCTGCTGCGTCACGTGTTTAGAGTCTGCTTAACCACTTCATTACAGTTTGCTCAGCTCCTTGACGATTTCCTGCTCCTCTCCGTGATTAGTGCCCTCTTAGCCAAGTGATTAGTGCCTGCTCAGCTCTTTGATTATTGCCTCCTGAAGCACGTGATCAGTGCATGATAGCCACGTGATCAGCGCCTCTCAGTCACGTGATCAGCGCCCCTCAGTCACGTGATCAGCGCCTCTCAGTCACGTGATCAGTGCCTCTCAGTCACGTGATCAGTGCCTCTCAGTCACGTGATCAGTGCCTGCTCAGTCACGTGATCAGTGCCTCTCAGTCACGTGATCAGTGCCTCTCAGTCACGTGATCAGTGCCTCTCAGTCACGTGATCAGTGCATGCTCAGTCACGTGATCAGTGCATGCTCAGCCACGTGATCAGGGCCTGCTCAGTCACGTGATCAGGGTCTGCTGAATCAAGGGATTAGCGCTTGCTCAGCTGCATGCTTAATCCCTGCTCAGCTGCCTGACTCGTGCCTGATCAGCTGTGTGATTAGTCCCTGCTCAGCTGCGTGATTAGTGCCTGCTCAAGACCGGGTTAGGAGCGGGCTGAGTGACGTGATTAGAGTCTGCTTAGCCACTTCATTACAGTCTGCTCAGCTCCATGATTATTGCCTGCTGAGCTGCGTGATTCCTGCCTGCTCAGCTTCTTGATTATTGCCTGCTGAGCTGCGTGATTCCTGCTTGCTCAGCTCCATGATTATTGCCTGCTGAGCTGCGTGATTCCTGCTTGCTCAGCTCCATGATTTTTGCTTGCTGAGCTGCATAATAAGTGCCTGCTCAGTCCCCAGAGAGGAGCCGGCTGAATCACGTGATTAGAGTCTGCTTATCCAGTTCATTACAGCCTTCAGCTCCAATTATTATTGCCTGCTAAGTTGCGTGATTCCTGCCTGCTCAGGTCCGTGAGTATTGCCTGCTGAGTTGCGTGATTCCTGCCAGCTCAGCTCCATGATTATTGCCTGCTGAGCTGCGCGATTCCTGACTGCTAGCTTCTTGCTTATTGGCTGCTGAGCTGCCTGATTCCTGCCTGCTCTGCTTCTTGATTATTGCCTGCTGAGCTGCGTGATTCCTGCTTGCTCAGCTCCAGGATTATTGCCTGCTGAGCTGCGTGATTCGTGCCTGCTCAGCTCCTTGATTACTGTCTGCTGAGCTGCGTGATTCCTGCCTGCTCAGCTCCAGGAGTATTGTCTGCTGGGCTGCAAGATTCGTGTGTGCTCAGTCACGGGTGTCAAGCCTGCTGAGTCACGTGTTTAGAGTCTGCTTAGCCACTTAATGGCAGTCTGCTCAGCTCCTTGATTTTTGCCAGCTGAGCTGCGAGATTCGTGCCTGCTCAGCTCCTTGATCTTTGCCTGCTGAGCTGAGTGATTCCTGCCTGCTCAGCTCCATGAGTATTGCCTGCTGAGCTGCATGATTGGTGTCTGCTGAGCTGCACCATTTGTGTCTGCTGAGCTGCACCATTGGTGTCTGCTGAGCTGCCCAAATTGTGTCTGCTCAGTCACGGGTGTAGAGCCTGCTGCGTCACGTGTTTAGAGTCTGCTTAACCACTTCATTACAGTTTGCTCAGCTCCTTGACGATTTCCTGCTCCTCTCCGTGATTAGTGCCCTCTTAGCCAAGTGATTAGTGCCTGCTCAGCTCTTTGATTATTGCCTCCTGAAGCACGTGATCAGTGCATGATAGCCACGTGATCAGCGCCTCTCAGTCACGTGATCAGCGCCTCTCAGTCACGTGATCAGTGCCTCTCAGTCACGTGATCAGTGCATGCTCAGTCACGTGATCAGTGCCTCTCAGTCACGTGATCAGTGCCTCTCAGTCACGTGATCAGTGCATGCTCAGTCACGTGATCAGTGCATGCTCAGCCACGTGATCAGGGCCTGCTCAGTCACGTGATCAGGGTCTGCTGAATCAAGGGATTAGCGCTTGCTCAGCTGCATGCTTAATCCCTGCTCAGCTGCCTGACTCGTGCCTGATCAGCTGTGTGATTAGTCCCTGCTCAGCTGCGTGATTAGTGCCTGCTCAAGACCGGGTTAGGAGCCGGCTGAGTGACGTGATTAGAGTCTGCTTAGCCACTTCATTACAGTCTGCTCAGCTCCATGATTATTGCCTGCTAAGCTGCGTGATTCCTGCCTGCTCAGCTTCTTGATTATTGCCTGCTGAGCTGCGTGATTCCTGCTTGCTCAGCTCCATATTATTGCCTGCTGAGCTGCGTGATTCCTGCCTGCTCAGCTTCTTGATTGTCTGCTGAGCTGCGTGATTCCTGCCTGCTCAGCTCCATGATTATTGCCTGCTGAGCTGCGTGATTCCTGCTGCTCAGCTCCATGATTATTGCCTGCTGAGCTGCGTGATTCCTGCCTGCTCAGCTCCAGGATCTGCTGAGCTGAGTGATTCCTGCTCAGCTCATGAGTATTGCCTGCTGAGCTGCATGATTGGTGCTGCTGAGCTGCATGATTGGTGTCTGCTGAGCTGCACCATTGGTGTCTGCTGAGCTGCAGTTGTGCTGCTCAGTCATGGGTGTAGAGCCTGCTGCGTCACGTGTTTAGAGTCTGCTTAACCACTTCATTACAGTTTGCTCAGCTCCTTGAGATTTCCTGCTCTCTCCGTGATTAGTGCCTGCGTGATTAGTGCTGCTCAGCTCAGTTATTGCCTCCTGAGCTGATCAGTGCATGATAGCCTGACAGCGCCTCTCAGCACTGATCAGCGCCTCTCAGTCTGATCAGTGCCTCTCAGCCGTGATCTGCATGCTCAGCCGTGATCAGTGCCTCTCAGTCGCTCAGTGCCTCTCAGTCACGTGATCAGTGCCTGCTCAGCACGTGATCAGTGCATGCTCAGCCACGTGATCAGTGCCTGCTCAGCCGTGATCAGTCTGCTGAATCGGGATTAGCGCTGCTCAGCTGCATGATTAATGCCTGCTGAGCTGCCTGATTCGTGCCTGCTCAGCTGTGTGATTAGTCCCTGCTGGGCTGCAAGATTCGTGCCTGCTCAGTCACGGGTGTCAAGCCTGCTGAGTCACGTGTTTAGAGTCTGCTTAGCCACTTAATGGCAGTCTGCTCAGCTCCTTGATTTTTGCCAGCTGAGCTGCGAGATTCGTGCCTGCTCAGCTCCTTGATCTTTGCCTGCTGAGCTGAGTGATTCCTGCCTGCTCAGCTCCATGAGTATTGCCTGCTGAGCTGCATGATTGGTGTCTGCTGAGCTGCACCATTTGTGTCTGCTGAGCTGCACCATTGGTGTCTGCTGAGCTGCCCAAATTGTGTCTGCTCAGTCACGGGTGTAGAGCCTGCTGCGTCACGTGTTTAGAGTCTGCTTAACCACTTCATTACAGTTTGCTCAGCTCCTTGACGATTTCCTGCTCCTCTCCGTGATTAGTGCCCTCTTAGCCAAGTGATTAGTGCCTGCTCAGCTCTTTGATTATTGCCTCCTGAAGCACGTGATCAGTGCATGATAGCCACGTGATCAGCGCCTCTCAGTCACGTGATCAGCGCCCCTCAGTCACGTGATCAGCGCCTCTCAGTCACGTGATCAGTGCCTCTCAGTCACGTGATCAGTGCATGCTCAGTCACGTGATCAGTGCCTCTCAGTCACGTGATCAGTGCCTCTCAGTCACGTGATCAGTGCATGCTCAGTCACGTGATCAGTGCATGCTCAGCCACGTGATCAGGGCCTGCTCAGTCACGTGATCAGGGTCTGCTGAATCAAGGGATTAGCGCTTGCTCAGCTGCATGCTTAATCCCTGCTCAGCTGCCTGACTCGTGCCTGATCAGCTGTGTGATTAGTCCCTGCTCAGCTGCGTGATTAGTGCCTGCTCAAGACCGGGTTAGGAGCCGGCTGAGTGACGTGATTAGAGTCTGCTTAGCCACTTCATTACAGTCTGCTCAGCTCCATGATTATTGCCTGCTAAGCTGCGTGATTCCTGCCTGCTCAGCTTCTTGATTATTGCCTGCTGAGCTGCGTGATTCCTGCTTGCTCAGCTCCATATTTATTGCCTGCTGAGCTGCGTGATTCCTGCCTGCTCAGCTTCTTGATTGCATGCTGAGCTGCGTGATTCCTGTTTGCTCAGCTCCATGATTATTGCCTGCTGAGCTGCGTGATTCCTGCTTGCTCAGCTCCATGATTTTTGCTTGCTGAGCTGCATAATAAGTGCCTGCTCAGTCCCCAGAGAGGAGCCGGCTGAATCACGTGATTAGAGTCTGCTTATCCAGTTCATTACAGCCTTCAGCTCCAATTATTATTGCCTGCTAAGTTGCGTGATTCCTGCCTGCTCAGGTCCGTGAGTATTGCCTGCTGAGTTGCGTGATTCCTGCCAGCTCAGCTCCATGATTATTGCCTGCTGAGCTGCGCGATTCCTGACTGCTAGCTTCTTGCTTATTGGCTGCTGAGCTGCCTGATTCCTGCCTGCTCTGCTTCTTGATTGTTGCCTGCTGAGCTGCGTGATTCCTGCTTGCTCAGCTCCAGGATTATTGCCTGCTGAGCTGCGTGATTCGTGCCTGCTCAGCTCCTTGATTACTGTCTGCTGAGCTGCGTGATTCCTGCCTGCTCAGCTCCAGGAGTATTGTCTGCTGGGCTGCAAGATTCGTGTGCTCAGTCACGGGTGTCAAGCCTGCTGAGTCACGTGTTTAAGTCTGCTTAGCCACTTAATGGCAGTCTGCTCAGCTCCTTGATTTTTGCCAGCTGAGCTGCGAGATTCGTGCCTGCTCAGCTCCTTGATCTTTGCCTGCTGAGCTGAGTGATTCCTGCCTGCTCAGCTCCATGAGTATTGCCTGCTGAGCTGCATGATTGGTGTCTGCTGAGCTGCACCATTTGTGTCTGCTGAGCTGCACCATTGGTGTCTGCTGAGCTGCCCAAATTGTGTCTGCTCAGTCACGGGTGTAGAGCCTGCTGCGTCACGTGTTTAGAGTCTGCTTAACCACTTCATTACAGTTTGCTCAGCTCCTTGACGATTTCCTGCTCCTCTCCGTGATTAGTGCCCTCTTAGCCAAGTGATTAGTGCCTGCTCAGCTCTTTGATTATTGCCTCCTGAAGCACGTGATCAGTGCATGATAGCCACGTGATCAGCGCCTCTCAGTCACGTGATCAGCGCCCCTCAGTCACGTGATCAGCGCCTCTCAGTCACGTGATCAGTGCCTCTCAGTCACGTGATCAGTGCCTCTCAGTCACGTGATCAGTGCATGCTCAGTCACGTGATCCTGCTCAGTCACGTGATCAGTGCCTGCTCAGTCACGTGATCAGTGCCTCTCAGTCACGTGATCAGTGCATGCTCAGTCACGTGATCAGTGCATGCTCAGCCACGTGATCAGGGCCTGCTCAGTCACGTGATCAGGGTCTGCTGAATCAAGGGATTAGCGCTTGCTCAGCTGCATGCTTAATCCCTGCTCAGCTGCCTGACTCGTGCCTGATCAGCTGTGTGATTAGTCCCTGCTCAGCTGCGTGATTAGTGCCTGCTCAAGACCGGGTTAGGAGCCGGCTGAGTGACGTGATTAGAGTCTGCTTAGCCACTTCATTACAGTCTGCTCAGCTCCATGATTGTTGCCTGCTAAGCTGCGTGATTCCTGCCTGCTCAGCTTCTTGATTATTGCTGCTGAGCTGCGTGATTCCTGCTTGCTCAGCTCCATGATTATTGCCTGCTGAGCTGCGTGATTCCTGCTTGCTCAGCTCCATGATTTTTGCTTGCTGAGCTGCATAATAAGTGCCTGCTCAGTCCCCAGAGAGGAGCCGGCTGAATCACGTGATTAGAGTCTGCTTATCCAGTTCATTACAGCCTTCAGCTCCAATTATTATTGCCTGCTAAGTTGAGTGATTCCTGCCTGCTCAGGTCCGTGAGTATTGCCTGCTGAGTTGCGTGATTCCTGCCAGCTCAGCTCCATGATTATTGCCTGCTGAGCTGCGCGATTCCTGACTGCTAGCTTCTTGCTTATTGGCTGCTGAGCTGCCTGATTCCTGCCTGCTCTGCTTCTTGATTATTGCCTGCTGAGCTGCGTGATTCCTGCTTGCTCAGCTCCAGGATTATTGCCTGCTGAGCTGCGTGATTCGTGCCTGCTCAGCTCATTGATTACTGTCTGCTGAGCTGCGTGATTCCTGCCTGCTCAGCTCCAGGAGTATTGTCTGCTGGGCTGCAAGATTCGTGTGTGCTCAGTCACGGGTGTCAAGCCTGCTGAGTCACGTGTTTAGAGTCTGCTTAGCCACTTAATGGCAGTCTGCTCAGCTCCTTGATTTTTGCCAGCTGAGCTGCGAGATTCGTGCCTGCTCAGCTCCTTGATCTTTGCCTGCTGAGCTGAGTGATTCCTGCCTGCTCAGCTCCATGAGTATTGCCTGCTGAGCTGCATGATTGGTGTCTGCTGAGCTGCACCATTTGTGTCTGCTGAGCTGCACCATTGGTGTCTGCTGAGCTGCCCAAATTGTGTCTGCTCAGTCACGGGTGTAGAGCCTGCTGCGTCACGTGTTTAGAGTCTGCTTAACCACTTCATTACAGTTTGCTCAGCTCCTTGACGATTTCCTGCTCCTCTCCGTGATTAGTGCCCTCTTAGCCAAGTGATTAGTGCCTGCTCAGCTCTTTGATTATTGCCTCCTGAAGCACGTGATCAGTGCATGATAGCCACGTGATCAGCGCCTCTCAGTCACGTGATCAGCGCCCCTCAGTCACGTGATCAGCGCCTCTCAGTCACGTGATCAGTGCCTCTCAGTCACGTGATCAGTGCATCTCAGTCACGTGATCAGTGCATGCTCAGTCACGTGATCAGTGCCTCTCAGTCACGTGATCAGTGCCTGCTCAGTCACGTGATCAGTGCCTCTCAGTCACGTGATCAGTGCATGCTCAGTCACGTGATCAGTGCATGCTCAGCCACGTGATCAGGGCCTGCTCAGTCACGTGATCAGGGTCTGCTGAATCAAGGGATTAGCGCTTGCTCAGCTGCATGCTTAATCCTGCTCAGCTGCCTGACTCGTGCCTGATCAGCTGTGTGATTAGTCCCTGCTCAGCTGCGTGATTAGTGCCTGCTCAGACCGGGTTAGGAGCCGGCTGAGTGACGTGATTAGAGTCTGCTTAGCCACTTCATTACAGTCTGCTCAGCTCCATGATTGTTGCCTGCTGAGCTGCGTGATTCCTGCCTGCTCAGCTTCTTGATTATTGCCTGCTGAGCTGCGTGATTCCTGTTTGCTCAGCTCCATGATTATTGCCTGCTGAGCTGCGTGATTCCTGCTTGCTCAGCTCCATGATTTTTGCTTGCTGAGCTGCATAATAAGTGCCTGCTCAGTCCCCAGAGAGCCGGCTGAATCACGTGATTAGAGTCTGCTTATCCAGTTCATTACAGCCTTCAGCTCCAATTATTATTGCCTGCTAAGTTGCGTGATTCCTGCCTGCTCAGGTCCGTGAGTATTGCCTGCTGAGTTGCGTGATTCCTGCCAGCTCAGCTCCATGATTATTGCCTGCTGAGCTGCGCGATTCCTGACTGCTAGCTTCTTGCTTATTGGCTGCTGAGCTGCCTGATTCCTGCCTGCTCTGCTTCTTGATTATTGCCTGCTGAGCTGCGTGATTCCTGCTTGCTCAGCTCCAGGATTATTGCCTGCTGAGCTGCGTGATTCGTGCCTGCTCAGCTCCTTGATTACTGTCTGCTGAGCTGCGTGATTCCTGCCTGCTCAGCTCCAGGAGTATTGTCTGCTGGGCTGCAAGATTCGTGTGTGCTCAGTCACGGGTGTCAAGCCTGCTGAGTCACGTGTTTAGAGTCTGCTTAGCCACTTAATGGCAGTCTGCTCAGCTCCTTGATTTTTGCCAGCTGAGCTGCGAGATTCGTGCCTGCTCAGCTCCTTGATCTTTGCCTGCTGAGCTGAGTGATTCCTGCCTGCTCAGCTCCATGAGTATTGCCTGCTGAGCTGCATGATTGGTGTCTGCTGAGCTGCACCATTTGTGTCTGCTGAGCTGCACCATTGGTGTCTGCTGAGCTGCCCAAATTGTGTCTGCTCAGTCACGGGTGTAGAGCCTGCTGCGTCACGTGTTTAGAGTCTGCTTAACCACTTCATTACAGTTTGCTCAGCTCCTTGACGATTTCCTGCTCCTCTCCGTGATTAGTGCCCTCTTAGCCAAGTGATTAGTGCCTGCTCAGCTCTTTGATTATTGCCTCCTGAAGCACGTGATCAGTGCATGATAGCCACGTGATCAGCGCCTCTCAGTCACGTGATCAGCGCCCCTCAGTCACGTGATCAGCGCCTCTCAGTCACGTGATCAGTGCCTCTCAGTCACGTGATCAGTGCATGCTCAGTCACGTGATCAGTGCCTCTCAGTCACGTGATCAGTGCATGCTCAGTCACGTGATCAGTGCATGCTCAGCCACGTGATCAGGGCCTGCTCAGTCACGTGATCAGGGTCTGCTGAATCAAGGGATTAGCGCTTGCTCAGCTGCATGCTTAATCCCTGCTCAGCTGCCTGACTCGTGCCTGATCAGCTGTGTGATTAGTCCCTGCTCAGCTGCGTGATTAGTGCCTGCTCAAGACCGGGTTAGGAGCCGGCTGAGTGACGTGATTAGAGTCTGCTTAGCCACTTCATTACAGTCTGCTCAGCTCCATGATTATTGCCTGCTAAGCTGCGTGATTCCTGCCTGCTCAGCTTCTTGATTATTGCCTGCTGAGCTGCGTGATTCCTGCTTGCTCAGCTCCATATTTATTGCCTGCTGAGCTGCGTGATTCCTGCCTGCTCAGCTTCTTGATTATTGCATGCTGAGCTGCGTGATTCCTGTTTGCTCAGCTCCATGATTATTGCCTGCTGAGCTGCGTGATTCCTGCTTGCTCAGCTCCATGATTTTTGCTTGCTGAGCTGCATAATAAGTGCCTGCTCAGTCCCCAGAGAGCCGGCTGAATCACGTGATTAGAGTCTGCTTATCCAGTTCATTACAGCCTTCAGCTCCAATTATTATTGCCTGCTAAGTTGCGTGATTCCTGCCTGCTCAGGTCCGTGAGTATTGCCTGCTGAGTTGCGTGATTCCTGCCAGCTCAGCTCCATGATTATTGCCTGCTGAGCTGCGCGATTCCTGACTGCTAGCTTCTTGCTTATTGGCTGCTGAGCTGCCTGATTCCTGCCTGCTCTGCTTCTTGATTATTGCCTGCTGAGCTGCGTGATTCCTGCTTGCTCAGCTCCAGGATTGCCTGCTGAGCTGCGTGATTCGTGCCTGCTCAGCTCCTTGATTACTGTCTGCTGAGCTGCGTGATTCCTGCCTGCTCAGCTCCAGGAGTATTGTCTGCTGGGCTGCAAGATTCGTGTGTGCTCAGTCACGGGTGTCAAGCCTGCTGAGTCACGTGTTTAGAGTCTGCTTAGCCACTTAATGGCAGTCTGCTCAGCTCCTTGATTTTTGCCAGCTGAGCTGCGAGATTCGTGCCTGCTCAGCTCCTTGATCTTTGCCTGCTGAGCTGAGTGATTCCTGCCTGCTCAGCTCCATGAGTATTGCCTGCTGAGCTGCATGATTGGTGTCTGCTGAGCTGCACCATTTGTGTCTGCTGAGCTGCACCATTGGTGTCTGCTGAGCTGCCCAAATTGTGTCTGCTCAGTCACGGGTGTAGAGCCTGCTGCGTCACGTGTTTAGAGTCTGCTTAACCACTTCATTACAGTTTGCTCAGCTCCTTGACGATTTCCTGCTCCTCTCCGTGATTAGTGCCCTCTTAGCCAAGTGATTAGTGCCTGCTCAGCTCTTTGATTATTGCCTCCTGAAGCACGTGATCAGTGCATGATAGCCACGTGATCAGCGCCTCTCAGTCACGTGATCAGCGCCCCTCAGTCACGTGATCAGCGCCTCTCAGTCACGTGATCAGTGCCTCTCAGTCACGTGATCAGTGCATGCTCAGTCACGTGATCAGTGCCTCTCAGTCACGTGATCAGTGCCTCTCAGTCACGTGATCAGTGCATGCTCAGTCACGTGATCAGTGCATGCTCAGCCACGTGATCAGGGCCTGCTCAGTCACGTGATCAGGGTCTGCTGAATCAAGGGATTAGCGCTTGCTCAGCTGCATGCTTAATCCCTGCTCAGCTGCCTGACTCGTGCCTGATCAGCTGTGTGATTAGTCCCTGCTCAGCTGCGTGATTAGTGCCTGCTCAAGACCGGGTTAGGAGCCGGCTGAGTGACGTGATTAGAGTCTGCTTAGCCACTTCATTACAGTCTGCTCAGCTCCAGATTATTGCCTGCTAAGCTGCGTGATTCCTGCCTGCTCAGCTTCTTGATTATTGCCTGCTGAGCTGCGTGATTCCTGCTTGCTCAGCTCCATATTTATTGCCTGCTGAGCTGCGTGATTCCTGCCTGCTCAGCTTCTTGATTATTGCATGCTGAGCTGCGTGATTCCTGTTTGCTCAGCTCCATGAGTATTGCCTGCTGAGCTGCATGATTGGTGTCTGCTGAGCTGCACCATTGGTGTCTGCCAGGCTGCCCAAATTGTTGTCTGCTCAGTCACGGGTGTAGAGCCTGCTGCGTCACGTGTTTAGAGTCTGCTTAACCACTTCATTACAGTTTGCTCAGCTCCTTGACGATTTCCTGCTCCTCTCCGTGATTAGTGCCCTCTTAGCCAAGTGATTAGTGCCTGCTCAGCTCTTTGATTATTGCCTCCTGAAGCACGTGATCAGTGCATGATAGCCACGTGATCAGCGCCTCTCAGTCACGTGATCAGCGCCCCTCAGTCACGTGATCAGCGCCTCTCAGTCACGTGATCAGTGCCTCTCAGTCACGTGATCAGTGCATGCTCAGTCACGTGATCAGTGCCTCTCAGTCACGTGATCAGTGCCTCTCAGTCACGTGATCAGTGCATGCTCAGTCACGTGATCAGTGCATGCTCAGCCACGTGATCAGGGCCTGCTCAGTCACGTGATCAGGGTCTGCTGAATCAAGGGATTAGCGCTTGCTCAGCTGCATGCTTAATCCCTGCTCAGCTGCCTGACTCGTGCCTGATCAGCTGTGTGATTAGTCCCTGCTCAGCTGCGTGATTAGTGCCTGCTCAAGACCGGGTTAGGAGCCGGCTGAGTGACGTGATTAGAGTCTGCTTAGCCACTTCATTACAGTCTGCTCAGCTCCATGATTATTGCCTGCTAAGCTGCGTGATTCCTGCCTGCTCAGCTTCTTGATTATTGCCTGCTGAGCTGCGTGATTCCTGCTTGCTCAGCTCCATATTTATTGCCTGCTGAGCTGCGTGATTCCTGCCTGCTCAGCTTCTTGATTATTGCATGCTGAGCTGCGTGATTCCTGTTTGCTCAGCTCCATGATTATTGCCTGCTGAGCTGCGTGATTCCTGCTTGCTCAGCTCCATGATTTTTGCTTGCTGAGCTGCATAATAAGTGCCTGCTCAGTCCCCAGAGAGGAGCCGGCTGAATCACGTGATTAGAGTCTGCTTATCCAGTTCATTACAGCCTTCAGCTCCAATTATTATTGCCTGCTAAGTTGCGTGATTCCTGCCTGCTCAGGTCCGTGAGTATTGCCTGCTGAGTTGCGTGATTCCTGCCAGCTCAGCTCCATGATTATTGCCTGCTGAGCTGCGCGATTCCTGACTGCTAGCTTCTTGCTTATTGGCTGCTGAGCTGCCTGATTCCTGCCTGCTCTGCTTCTTGATTATTGCCTGCTGAGCTGCGTGATTCCTGCTTGCTCAGCTCCAGGATTATTGCCTGCTGAGCTGCGTGATTCGTGCCTGCTCAGCTCCTTGATTACTGTCTGCTGAGCTGCGTGATTCCTGCCTGCTCAGCTCCAGGAGTATTGTCTGCTGGGCTGCAAGATTCGTGTGTGCTCAGTCACGGGTGTCAAGCCTGCTGAGTCACGTGTTTAGAGTCTGCTTAGCCACTTAATGGCAGTCTGCTCAGCTCCTTGATTTTTGCCAGCTGAGCTGCGAGATTCGTGCCTGCTCAGCTCCTTGATCTTTGCCTGCTGAGCTGAGTGATTCCTGCCTGCTCAGCTCCATGAGTATTGCCTGCTGAGCTGCATGATTGGTGTCTGCTGAGCTGCACCATTTGTGTCTGCTGAGCTGCACCATTGGTGTCTGCTGAGCTGCCCAAATTGTGTCTGCTCAGTCACGGGTGTAGAGCCTGCTGCGTCACGTGTTTAGAGTCTGCTTAACCACTTCATTACAGTTTGCTCAGCTCCTTGACGATTTCCTGCTCCTCTCCGTGATTAGTGCCCTCTTAGCCAAGTGATTAGTGCCTGCTCAGCTCTTTGATTATTGCCTCCTGAAGCACGTGATCAGTGCATGATAGCCACGTGATCAGCGCCTCTCAGTCACGTGATCAGCGCCCCTCAGTCACGTGATCAGCGCCTCTCAGTCACGTGATCAGTGCCTCTCAGTCACGTGATCAGTGCATGCTCAGTCACGTGATCAGTGCCTCTCAGTCACGTGATCAGTGCCTCTCAGTCACGTGATCAGTGCATGCTCAGTCACGTGATCAGTGCATGCTCAGCCACGTGATCAGGGCCTGCTCAGTCACGTGATCAGGGTCTGCTGAATCAAGGGATTAGCGCTTGCTCAGCTGCATGCTTAATCCCTGCTCAGCTGCCTGACTCGTGCCTGATCAGCTGTGTGATTAGTCCCTGCTCAGCTGCGTGATTAGTGCCTGCTCAAGACCGGGTTAGGAGCCGGCTGAGTGACGTGATTAGAGTCTGCTTAGCCACTTCATTACAGTCTGCTCAGCTCCATGATTATTGCCTGCTAAGCTGCGTGATTCCTGCCTGCTCAGCTTCTTGATTATTGCCTGCTGAGCTGCGTGATTCCTGCTTGCTCAGCTCCATATTTATTGCCTGCTGAGCTGCGTGATTCCTGCCTGCTCAGCTTCTTGATTATTGCATGCTGAGCTGCGTGATTCCTGTTTGCTCAGCTCCATGATTATTGCCTGCTGAGCTGCGTGATTCCTGCTTGCTCAGCTCCATGATTTTTGCTTGCTGAGCTGCATAATAAGTGCCTGCTCAGTCCCCAGAGAGGAGCCGGCTGAATCACGTGATTAGAGTCTGCTTATCCAGTTCATTACAGCCTTCAGCTCCAATTATTATTGCCTGCTAAGTTGCGTGATTCCTGCCTGCTCAGGTCCGTGAGTATTGCCTGCTGAGTTGCGTGATTCCTGCCAGCTCAGCTCCATGATTATTGCCTGCTGAGCTGCGCGATTCCTGACTGCTAGCTTCTTGCTTATTGGCTGCTGAGCTGCCTGATTCCTGCCTGCTCTGCTTCTTGATTATTGCCTGCTGAGCTGCGTGATTCCTGCTTGCTCAGCTCCAGGATTATTGCCTGCTGAGCTGCGTGATTCGTGCCTGCTCAGCTCCTTGATTACTGTCTGCTGAGCTGCGTGATTCCTGCCTGCTCAGCTCCAGGAGTATTGTCTGCTGGGCTGCAAGATTCGTGTGTGCTCAGTCACGGGTGTCAAGCCTGCTGAGTCACGTGTTTAGAGTCTGCTTAGCCACTTAATGGCAGTCTGCTCAGCTCCTTGATTTTTGCCAGCTGAGCTGCGAGATTCGTGCCTGCTCAGCTCCTTGATCTTTGCCTGCTGAGCTGAGTGATTCCTGCCTGCTCAGCTCCATGAGTATTGCCTGCTGAGCTGCATGATTGGTGTCTGCTGAGCTGCACCATTTGTGTCTGCTGAGCTGCACCATTGGTGTCTGCTGAGCTGCCCAAATTGTGTCTGCTCAGTCACGGGTGTAGAGCCTGCTGCGTCACGTGTTTAGAGTCTGCTTAACCACTTCATTACAGTTTGCTCAGCTCCTTGACGATTTCCTGCTCCTCTCCGTGATTAGTGCCCTCTTAGCCAAGTGATTAGTGCCTGCTCAGCTCTTTGATTATTGCCTCCTGAAGCACGTGATCAGTGCATGATAGCCACGTGATCAGCGCCTCTCAGTCACGTGATCAGCGCCCCTCAGTCACGTGATCAGCGCCTCTCAGTCACGTGATCAGTGCCTCTCAGTCACGTGATCAGTGCATGCTCAGTCACGTGATCAGTGCCTCTCAGTCACGTGATCAGTGCCTCTCAGTCACGTGATCAGTGCATGCTCAGTCACGTGATCAGTGCATGCTCAGCCACGTGATCAGGGCCTGCTCAGTCACGTGATCAGGGTCTGCTGAATCAAGGGATTAGCGCTTGCTCAGCTGCATGCTTAATCCCTGCTCAGCTGCCTGACTCGTGCCTGATCAGCTGTGTGATTAGTCCCTGCTCAGCTGCGTGATTAGTGCCTGCTCAAGACCGGGTTAGGAGCCGGCTGAGTGACGTGATTAGAGTCTGCTTAGCCACTTCATTACAGTCTGCTCAGCTCCATGATTATTGCCTGCTAAGCTGCGTGATTCCTGCCTGCTCAGCTTCTTGATTATTGCCTGCTGAGCTGCGTGATTCCTGCTTGCTCAGCTCCATATTTATTGCCTGCTGAGCTGCGTGATTCCTGCCTGCTCAGCTTCTTGATTATTGCATGCTGAGCTGCGTGATTCCTGTTTGCTCAGCTCCATGATTATTGCCTGCTGAGCTGCGTGATTCCTGCTTGCTCAGCTCCATGATTTTTGCTTGCTGAGCTGCATAATAAGTGCCTGCTCAGTCCCCAGAGAGGAGCCGGCTGAATCACGTGATTAGAGTCTGCTTATCCAGTTCATTACAGCCTTCAGCTCCAATTATTATTGCCTGCTAAGTTGCGTGATTCCTGCCTGCTCAGGTCCGTGAGTATTGCCTGCTGAGTTGCGTGATTCCTGCCAGCTCAGCTCCATGATTATTGCCTGCTGAGCTGCGCGATTCCTGACTGCTAGCTTCTTGCTTATTGGCTGCTGAGCTGCCTGATTCCTGCCTGCTCTGCTTCTTGATTATTGCCTGCTGAGCTGCGTGATTCCTGCTTGCTCAGCTCCAGGATTATTGCCTGCTGAGCTGCGTGATTCGTGCCTGCTCAGCTCCTTGATTACTGTCTGCTGAGCTGCGTGATTCCTGCCTGCTCAGCTCCAGGAGTATTGTCTGCTGGGCTGCAAGATTCGTGTGTGCTCAGTCACGGGTGTCAAGCCTGCTGAGTCACGTGTTTAGAGTCTGCTTAGCCACTTAATGGCAGTCTGCTCAGCTCCTTGATTTTTGCCAGCTGAGCTGCGAGATTCGTGCCTGCTCAGCTCCTTGATCTTTGCCTGCTGAGCTGAGTGATTCCTGCCTGCTCAGCTCCATGAGTATTGCCTGCTGAGCTGCATGATTGGTGTCTGCTGAGCTGCACCATTTGTGTCTGCTGAGCTGCACCATTGGTGTCTGCTGAGCTGCCCAAATTGTGTCTGCTCAGTCACGGGTGTAGAGCCTGCTGCGTCACGTGTTTAGAGTCTGCTTAACCACTTCATTACAGTTTGCTCAGCTCCTTGACGATTTCCTGCTCCTCTCCGTGATTAGTGCCCTCTTAGCCAAGTGATTAGTGCCTGCTCAGCTCTTTGATTATTGCCTCCTGAAGCACGTGATCAGTGCATGATAGCCACGTGATCAGCGCCTCTCAGTCACGTGATCAGCGCCTCAGTCACGTGATCAGCGCCTCTCAGTCACGTGATCAGTGCCTCAGTGCGTGATCAGGTTGCTCAGTCACGTGATCAGTGCCTCTCAGTCACGTGATCAGTGCATGCTCAGTCACGTGATCAGTGCATGCTCAGCCACGTGATCAGGGCCTGCTCAGTCACGTGATCAGGGTCTGCTGAATCAAGGGATTAGCGCTTGCTCAGCTGCATGCTTAATCCCTGCTCAGCTGCGTGACTCGTGCCTGATCAGCTGTGTGATTAGTCCCTGCTCAGCTGCGTGATTAGTGCCTGCTCAAGACCGGGTTAGGAGCCGGCTGAGTGACGTGATTAGAGTCTGCTTAGCCACTTCATTACAGTCTGCTCAGCATGATTATTGCCTGCTGAGCTGCATGATAAGTGCCTGCTCAGTGCAGAAGGAGCCGGCTGAATCACGTGATTAGAGTCTGCTTATCCAGTTCATTACAGCCTTCAGCTCAATTATTATTGCCTGCTAAGTTGCGTGATTCCTGCCTGCTCAGGTCCGTGAGTATTGCCTGCTGAGCGTGATTCCTGCCAGCTCAGCTCCATGATTATTGCCTGCTGAGCTGCGCGATTCCTGACTGCTAGCTTCTTGCTTATTGGCTGCTGAGCTGCCTGATTCCTGCCTGCTCTGCTTCTTGATTATTGCCTGCTGAGCTGCGTGATTCCTGCTTGCTCAGCTCCAGGATTATTGCCTGCTGAGCTGCGTGATTCGTGCCTGCTCAGCTCCTTGATTACTGTCTGCTGAGCTGCGTGATTCCTGCCTGCTCAGCTCCAGGAGTATTGTCTGCTGGGCTGCAAGATTCGTGTGTGCTCAGTCACGGGTGTCAAGCCTGCTGAGTCACGTGTTTAGAGTCTGCTTAGCCACTTAATGGCAGTCTGCTCAGCTCCTTGATTTTTGCCAGCTGAGCTGCGAGATTCGTGCCTGCTCAGCTCCTTGATCTTTGCCTGCTGAGCTGAGTGATTCCTGCCTGCTCAGCTCCATGAGTATTGCCTGCTGAGCTGCATGATTGGTGTCTGCTGAGCTGCACCATTTGTGTCTGCTGAGCTGCACCATTGGTGTCTGCTGAGCTGCCCAAATTGTGTCTGCTCAGTCACGGGTGTAGAGCCTGCTGCGTCACGTGTTTAGAGTCTGCTTAACCACTTCATTACAGTTTGCTCAGCTCCTTGACGATTTCCTGCTCCTCTCCGTGATTAGTGCCCTCTTAGCCAAGTGATTAGTGCCTGCTCAGCTCTTTGATTATTGCCTCCTGAAGCACGTGATCAGTGCATGATAGCCACGTGATCAGCGCCTCTCAGTCACGTGATCAGCGCCCCTCAGTCACGTGATCAGCGCCTCTCAGTCACGTGATCAGTGCCTCTCAGTCACGTGATCAGTGCATGCTCAGTCACGTGATCAGTGCCTCTCAGTCACGTGATCAGTGCCTCTCAGTCACGTGATCAGTGCATGCTCAGTCACGTGATCAGTGCATGCTCAGCCACGTGATCAGGGCCTGCTCAGTCACGTGATCAGGGTCTGCTGAATCAAGGGATTAGCGCTTGCTCAGCTGCATGCTTAATCCCTGCTCAGCTGCCTGACTCGTGCCTGATCAGCTGTGTGATTAGTCCCTGCTCAGCTGCGTGATTAGTGCCTGCTCAAGACCGGGTTAGGAGCCGGCTGAGTGACGTGATTAGAGTCTGCTTAGCCACTTCATTACAGTCTGCTCAGCTCCATGATTATTGCCTGCTAAGCTGCGTGATTCCTGCCTGCTCAGCTTCTTGATTATTGCCTGCTGAGCTGCGTGATTCCTGCTTGCTCAGCTCCATATTTATTGCCTGCTGAGCTGCGTGATTCCTGCCTGCTCAGCTTCTTGATTATTGCATGCTGAGCTGCGTGATTCCTGTTTGCTCAGCTCCATGATTATTGCCTGCTGAGCTGCGTGATTCCTGCTTGCTCAGCTCCATGATTTTTGCTTGCTGAGCTGCATAATAAGTGCCTGCTCAGTCCCCAGAGAGCCGGCTGAATCACGTGATTAGAGTCTGCTTATCCAGTTCATTACAGCCTTCAGCTCCAATTATTATTGCCTGCTAAGTTGCGTGATTCCTGCCTGCTCAGGTCCGTGAGTATTGCCTGCTGAGTTGCGTGATTCCTGCCAGCTCAGCTCCATGATTATTGCCTGCTGAGCTGCGCGATTCCTGACTGCTAGCTTCTTGCTTATTGGCTGCTGAGCTGCCTGATTCCTGCCTGCTCTGCTTCTTGATTATTGCCTGCTGAGCTGCGTGATTCCTGCTTGCTCAGCTCCAGGATTATTGCCTGCTGAGCTGCGTGATTCGTGCCTGCTCAGCTCCTTGATTACTGTCTGCTGAGCTGCGTGATTCCTGCCTGCTCAGCTCCAGGAGTATTGTCTGCTGGGCTGCAAGATTCGTGTGTGCTCAGTCACGGGTGTCAAGCCTGCTGAGTCACGTGTTTAGAGTCTGCTTAGCCACTTAATGGCAGTCTGCTCAGCTCCTTGATTTTTGCCAGCTGAGCTGCGAGATTCGTGCCTGCTCAGCTCCTTGATCTTTGCCTGCTGAGCTGAGTGATTCCTGCCTGCTCAGCTCCATGAGTATTGCCTGCTGAGCTGCATGATTGGTGTCTGCTGAGCTGCACCATTTGTGTCTGCTGAGCTGCACCATTGGTGTCTGCTGAGCTGCCCAAATTGTGTCTGCTCAGTCACGGGTGTAGAGCCTGCTGCGTCACGTGTTTAGAGTCTGCTTAACCACTTCATTACAGTTTGCTCAGCTCCTTGACGATTTCCTGCTCCTCTCCGTGATTAGTGCCCTCTTAGCCAAGTGATTAGTGCCTGCTCAGCTCTTTGATTATTGCCTCCTGAAGCACGTGATCAGTGCATGATAGCCACGTGATCAGCGCCTCTCAGTCACGTGATCAGCGCCCCTCAGTCACGTGATCAGCGCCTCTCAGTCACGTGATCAGTGCCTCTCAGTCACGTGATCAGTGCATGCTCAGTCACGTGATCAGTGCCTCTCAGTCACGTGATCAGTGCATGCTCAGTCACGTGATCAGTGCATGCTCAGCCACGTGATCAGGGCCTGCTCAGTCACGTGATCAGGGTCTGCTGAATCAAGGGATTAGCGCTTGCTCAGCTGCATGCTTAATCCCTGCTCAGCTGCCTGACTCGTGCCTGATCAGCTGTGTGATTAGTCCCTGCTCAGCTGCGTGATTAGTGCCTGCTCAAGACCGGGTTAGGAGCCGGCTGAGTGACGTGATTAGAGTCTGCTTACAGCCTTCATTCCAGCTCTGCTCAGCTCATGATTATTGCCTGCTGAGCTGCGTGATTCCTGCTTGCTCAGCTCCATATTTATTGCCTGCTGAGCTGCGTGATTCCTGCCTGCTCAGCTTCTTGATTATTGCATGCTGAGCTGCGTGATTCCTGTTTGCTCAGCTCCATGATTATTGCCTGCTGAGCTGCGTGATTCCTGCTTGCTCAGCTCCATGATTTTTGCTTGCTGAGCTGCATAATAAGTGCCTGCTCAGTCCCCAGAGAGGAGCCGGCTGAATCACGTGATTAGAGTCTGCTTATCCAGTTCATTACAGCCTTCAGCTCCAATTATTATTGCCTGCTAAGTTGCGTGATTCCTGCCTGCTCAGGTCCGTGAGTATTGCCTGCTGAGTTGCGTGATTCCTGCCAGCTCAGCTCCATGATTATTGCCTGCTGAGCTGCGCGATTCCTGACTGCTAGCTTCTTGCTTATTGGCTGCTGAGCTGCCTGATTCCTGCCTGCTCTGCTTCTTGATTATTGCCTGCTGAGCTGCGTGATTCCTGCTTGCTCAGCTCCAGGATTATTGCCTGCTGAGCTGCGTGATTCCTGCCTGCTCAGCTCCAGGAGTATTGTCTGCTGGGCTGCAAGATTCGTGTGTGCTCAGTCACGGGTGTCAAGCCTGCTGAGTCACGTGTTTAGAGTCTGCTTAGCCACTTAATGGCAGTCTGCTCAGCTCCTTGATTTTTGCCAGCTGAGCTGCGAGATTCGTGCCTGCTCAGCTCCTTGATCTTTGCCTGCTGAGCTGAGTGATTCCTGCCTGCTCAGCTCCATGAGTATTGCCTGCTGAGCTGCATGATTGGTGTCTGCTGAGCTGCACCATTTGTGTCTGCTGAGCTGCACCATTGGTGTCTGCTGAGCTGCCCAAATTGTGTCTGCTCAGTCACGGGTGTAGAGCCTGCTGCGTCACGTGTTTAGAGTCTGCTTAACCACTTCATTACAGTTTGCTCAGCTCCTTGACGATTTCCTGCTCCTCTCCGTGATTAGTGCCCTCTTAGCCAAGTGATTAGTGCCTGCTCAGCTCTTTGATTATTGCCTCCTGAAGCACGTGATCAGTGCATGATAGCCACGTGATCAGCGCCTCTCAGTCACGTGATCAGCGCCCCTCAGTCGTGATCAGCGCCTCAGTCACGTGATCAGCGCCTCTCAGTCACGTGATCAGTGCCTCTCAGTCATCAGTGCATCTCAGTCACGTGATCAGTGCCTCTCAGTCACGTGATCAGTGCCTCTCAGTCACGTGATCAGTGCCTCTCAGTCACGTGATCAGTGCATGCTCAGTCACGTGATCAGTGCATGCTCAGCCACGTGATCAGGGCCTGCTCAGTCACGTGATCAGGGTCTGCTGAATCAAGGGATTAGCGCTTGCTCAGCTGCATGCTTAATCCCTGCTCAGCTGCCTGACTCGTGCCTGATCAGCTGTGTGATTAGTCCCTGCTCAGCTGCGTGATTAGTGCCTGCTCAAGACCGGGTTAGGAGCCGGCTGAGTGACGTGATTAGAGTCTGCTTAGCCACTTCATTACAGTCTGCTCAGCTCCATGATTATTGCCTGCTAAGCTGCGTGATTCCTGCCTGCTCAGCTTCTTGATTATTGCCTGCTGAGCTGCGTGATTCCTGCTTGCTCAGCTCCATATTTATTGCCTGCTGAGCTGCGTGATTCCTGCCTGCTCAGCTTCTTGATTATTGCATGCTGAGCTGCGTGATTCCTGTTTGCTCAGCTCCATGATTATTGCCTGCTGAGCTGCGTGATTCCTGCTTGCTCAGCTCCATGATTTTTGCTTGCTGAGCTGCATAATAAGTGCCTGCTCAGTCCCCAGAGAGGAGCCGGCTGAATCACGTGATTAGAGTCTGCTTATCCAGTTCATTACAGCCTTCAGCTCCAATTATTATTGCCTGCTAAGTTGCGTGATTCCTGCCTGCTCAGGTCCGTGAGTATTGCCTGCTGAGTTGCGTGATTCCTGCCAGCTCAGCTCCATGATTATTGCCTGCTGAGCTGCGCGATTCCTGACTGCTAGCTTCTTGCTTATTGGCTGCTGAGCTGCCTGATTCCTGCCTGCTCTGCTTCTTGATTATTGCCTGCTGAGCTGCGTGATTCCTGCTTGCTCAGCTCCAGGATTATTGCCTGCTGAGCTGCGTGATTCGTGCCTGCTCAGCTCCTTGATTACTGTCTGCTGAGCTGCGTGATTCCTGCCTGCTCAGCTCCAGGAGTATTGTCTGCTGGGCTGCAAGATTCGTGTGTGCTCAGTCACGGGTGTCAAGCCTGCTGAGTCACGTGTTTAGAGTCTGCTTAGCCACTTAATGGCAGTCTGCTCAGCTCCTTGATTTTTGCCAGCTGAGCTGCGAGATTCGTGCCTGCTCAGCTCCTTGATCTTTGCCTGCTGAGCTGAGTGATTCCTGCCTGCTCAGCTCCATGAGTATTGCCTGCTGAGCTGCATGATTGGTGTCTGCTGAGCTGCACCATTTGTGTCTGCTGAGCTGCACCATTGGTGTCTGCTGAGCTGCCCAAATTGTGTCTGCTCAGTCACGGGTGTAGAGCCTGCTGCGTCACGTGTTTAGAGTCTGCTTAACCACTTCATTACAGTTTGCTCAGCTCCTTGACGATTTCCTGCTCCTCTCCGTGATTAGTGCCCTCTTAGCCAAGTGATTAGTGCCTGCTCAGCTCTTTGATTATTGCCTCCTGAAGCACGTGATCAGTGCATGATAGCCACGTGATCAGCGCCTCTCAGTCACGTGATCAGCGCCCCTCAGTCACGTGATCAGCGCCTCTCAGTCACGTGATCAGTGCCTCTCAGTCACGTGATCAGTGCATGCTCAGTCACGTGATCAGTGCCTCTCAGTCACGTGATCAGTGCATGCTCAGTCACGTGATCAGTGCATGCTCAGCCACGTGATCAGGGCCTGCTCAGTCACGTGATCAGGGTCTGCTGAATCAAGGGATTAGCGCTTGCTCAGCTGCATGCTTAATCCCTGCTCAGCTGCCTGACTCGTGCCTGATCAGCTGTGTGATTAGTCCCTGCTCAGCTGCGTGATTAGTGCCTGCTCAAGACCGGGTTAGGAGCCGGCTGAGTGACGTGATTAGAGTCTGCTTAGCCACTTCATTACAGTCTGCTCAGCTCCATGATTATGCCTGCTGAGCTGCGTGATTCCTGCTTGCTCAGCTCCATATTTATTGCCTGCTGAGCTGCGTGATTCCTGCCTGCTCAGCTTCTTGATTATTGCATGCTGAGCTGCGTGATTCCTGTTTGCTCAGCTCCATGATTATTGCCTGCTGAGCTGCGTGATTCCTGCTTGCTCAGCTCCATGATTTTTGCTTGCTGAGCTGCATAATAAGTGCCTGCTCAGTCCCCAGAGAGGAGCCGGCTGAATCACGTGATTAGAGTCTGCTTATCCAGTTCATTACAGCCTTCAGCTCCAATTATTATTGCCTGCTAAGTTGCGTGATTCCTGCCTGCTCAGGTCCGTGAGTATTGCCTGCTGAGTTGCGTGATTCCTGCCAGCTCAGCTCCATGATTATTGCCTGCTGAGCTGCGCGATTCCTGACTGCTAGCTTCTTGCTTATTGGCTGCTGAGCTGCCTGATTCCTGCCTGCTCTGCTTCTTGATTATTGCCTGCTGAGCTGCGTGATTCCTGCTTGCTCAGCTCCAGGATTATTGCCTGCTGAGCTGCGTGATTCGTGCCTGCTCAGCTCCTTGATTACTGTCTGCTGAGCTGCGTGATTCCTGCCTGCTCAGCTCCAGGAGTATTGTCTGCTGGGCTGCAAGATTCGTGTGTGCTCAGTCACGGGTGTCAAGCCTGCTGAGTCACGTGTTTAGAGTCTGCTTAGCCACTTAATGGCAGTCTGCTCAGCTCCTTGATTTTTGCCAGCTGAGCTGCGAGATTCGTGCCTGCTCAGCTCCTTGATCTTTGCCTGCTGAGCTGAGTGATTCCTGCCTGCTCAGCTCCATGAGTATTGCCTGCTGAGCTGCATGATTGGTGTCTGCTGAGCTGCACCATTTGTGTCTGCTGAGCTGCACCATTGGTGTCTGCTGAGCTGCCCAAATTGTGTCTGCTCAGTCACGGGTGTAGAGCCTGCTGCGTCACGTGTTTAGAGTCTGCTTAACCACTTCATTACAGTTTGCTCAGCTCCTTGACGATTTCCTGCTCCTCTCCGTGATTAGTGCCCTCTTAGCCAAGTGATTAGTGCCTGCTCAGCTCTTTGATTATTGCCTCCTGAAGCACGTGATCAGTGCATGATAGCCACGTGATCAGCGCCTCTCAGTCACGTGATCAGCGCCCCTCAGTCACGTGATCAGCGCCTCTCAGTCACGTGATCAGTGCCTCTCAGTCACGTGATCAGTGCATGCATCACGTGATCAGTGCAGTCACGTGATCAGTGCCTCTCAGTCACGTGATCAGTGCCTCTCAGTCACGTGATCAGTGCATGCTCAGTCACGTGATCAGTGCATGCTCAGCCACGTGATCAGGGCCTGCTCAGTCACGTGATCAGGGTCTGCTGAATCAAGGGATTAGCGCTTGCTCAGCTGCATGCTTAATCCCTGCTCAGCTGCCTGACTCGTGCCTGATCAGCTGTGTGATTAGTCCCTGCTCAGCTGCGTGATTAGTGCCTGCTCAAGACCGGGTTAGGAGCCGGCTGAGTGACGTGATTAGAGTCTGCTTAGCCACTTCATTACAGTCTGCTCAGCTCCATGATTATTGCCTGCTAAGCTGCGTGATTCCTGCCTGCTCAGCTTCTTGATTATTGCCTGCTGAGCTGCGTGATTCCTGCTTGCTCAGCTCCATATTTATTGCCTGCTGAGCTGCGTGATTCCTGCCTGCTCAGCTTCTTGATTATTGCATGCTGAGCTGCGTGATTCCTGTTTGCTCAGCTCCATGATTATTGCCTGCTGAGCTGCGTGATTCCTGCTTGCTCAGCTCCATGATTTTTGCTTGCTGAGCTGCATAATAAGTGCCTGCTCAGTCCCCAGAGAGGAGCCGGCTGAATCACGTGATTAGAGTCTGCTTATCCAGTTCATTACAGCCTTCAGCTCCAATTATTATTGCCTGCTAAGTTGCGTGATTCCTGCCTGCTCAGGTCCGTGAGTATTGCCTGCTGAGTTGCGTGATTCCTGCCAGCTCAGCTCCATGATTATTGCCTGCTGAGCTGCGCGATTCCTGACTGCTAGCTTCTTGCTTATTGGCTGCTGAGCTGCCTGATTCCTGCCTGCTCTGCTTCTTGATTATTGCCTGCTGAGCTGCGTGATTCCTGCTTGCTCAGCTCCAGGATTATTGCCTGCTGAGCTGCGTGATTCGTGCCTGCTCAGCTCCTTGATTACTGTCTGCTGAGCTGCGTGATTCCTGCCTGCTCAGCTCCAGGAGTATTGTCTGCTGGGCTGCAAGATTCGTGTGTGCTCAGTCACGGGTGTCAAGCCTGCTGAGTCACGTGTTTAGAGTCTGCTTAGCCACTTAATGGCAGTCTGCTCAGCTCCTTGATTTTTGCCAGCTGAGCTGCGAGATTCGTGCCTGCTCAGCTCCTTGATCTTTGCCTGCTGAGCTGAGTGATTCCTGCCTGCTCAGCTCCATGAGTATTGCCTGCTGAGCTGCATGATTGGTGTCTGCTGAGCTGCACCATTTGTGTCTGCTGAGCTGCACCATTGGTGTCTGCTGAGCTGCCCAAATTGTGTCTGCTCAGTCACGGGTGTAGAGCCTGCTGCGTCACGTGTTTAGAGTCTGCTTAACCACTTCATTACAGTTTGCTCAGCTCCTTGACGATTTCCTGCTCCTCTCCGTGATTAGTGCCCTCTTAGCCAAGTGATTAGTGCCTGCTCAGCTCTTTGATTATTGCCTCCTGAAGCACGTGATCAGTGCATGATAGCCACGTGATCAGCGCCTCTCAGTCACGTGATCAGCGCCCCTCAGTCACGTGATCAGCGCCTCTCAGTCACGTGATCAGTGCCTCTCAGTCACGTGATCAGTGCATGCTCAGTCACGTGATCAGTGCCTCTCAGTCACGTGATCAGTGCCTCTCAGTCACGTGATCAGTGCCTCTCAGTCACGTGATCAGTGCATGCTCAGTCACGTGATCAGTGCATGCTCAGCCACGTGATCAGGGCCTGCTCAGTCACGTGATCAGGGTCTGCTGAATCAAGGGATTAGCGCTTGCTCAGCTGCATGCTTAATCCCTGCTCAGCTGCCTGACTCGTGCCTGATCAGCTGTGTGATTAGTCCCTGCTCAGCTGCGTGATTAGTGCCTGCTCAAGACCGGGTTAGGAGCCGGCTGAGTGACGTGATTAGAGTCTGCTTAGCCACTTCATTACAGTCTGCTCAGCTCCATGATTATTGCCTGCTAAGCTGCGTGATTCCTGCCTGCTCAGCTTCTTGATTATTGCCTGCTGAGCTGCGTGATTCCTGCTTGCTCAGCTCCATATTTATTGCCTGCTGAGCTGCGTGATTCCTGCCTGCTCAGCTTCTTGATTATTGCATGCTGAGCTGCGTGATTCCTGTTTGCTCAGCTCCATGATTATTGCCTGCTGAGCTGCGTGATTCCTGCTTGCTCAGCTCCATGATTTTTGCTTGCTGAGCTGCATAATAAGTGCCTGCTCAGTCCCCAGAGAGGAGCCGGCTGAATCACGTGATTAGAGTCTGCTTATCCAGTTCATTACAGCCTTCAGCTCCAATTATTATTGCCTGCTAAGTTGCGTGATTCCTGCCTGCTCAGGTCCGTGAGTATTGCCTGCTGAGTTGCGTGATTCCTGCCAGCTCAGCTCCATGATTATTGCCTGCTGAGCTGCGCGATTCCTGACTGCTAGCTTCTTGCTTATTGGCTGCTGAGCTGCCTGATTCCTGCCTGCTCTGCTTCTTGATTATTGCCTGCTGAGCTGCGTGATTCCTGCTTGCTCAGCTCCAGGATTATTGCCTGCTGAGCTGCGTGATTCGTGCCTGCTCAGCTCCTTGATTACTGTCTGCTGAGCTGCGTGATTCCTGCCTGCTCAGCTCCAGGAGT
This sequence comes from Bos javanicus, assembly GCF_032452875.1. NCBI lineage: Eukaryota > Metazoa > Chordata > Mammalia > Artiodactyla > Bovidae > Bos > Bos javanicus. The sequence continues at coordinate 26,144 of NW_026894124.1, read as the reverse complement.
ATTGTCTGCTGGGCTGCAAGATTCGTGTGTGCTCAGTCACGGGTGTCAAGCCTGCTGAGTCACGTGTTTAGAGTCTGCTTAGCCACTTAATGGCAGTCTGCTCAGCTCCTTGATTTTTGCCAGCTGAGCTGCGAGATTCGTGCCTGCTCAGCTCCTTGATCTTTGCCTGCTGAGCTGAGTGATTCCTGCCTGCTCAGCTCCATGAGTATTGCCTGCTGAGCTGCATGATTGGTGTCTGCTGAGCTGCACCATTTGTGTCTGCTGAGCTGCACCATTGGTGTCTGCTGAGCTGCCCAAATTGTGTCTGCTCAGTCACGGGTGTAGAGCCTGCTGCGTCACGTGTTTAGAGTCTGCTTAACCACTTCATTACAGTTTGCTCAGCTCCTTGACGATTTCCTGCTCCTCTCCGTGATTAGTGCCCTCTTAGCCAAGTGATTAGTGCCTGCTCAGCTCTTTGATTATTGCCTCCTGAAGCACGTGATCAGTGCATGATAGCCACGTGATCAGCGCCTCTCAGTCACGTGATCAGCGCCCCTCAGTCACGTGATCAGCGCCTCTCAGTCACGTGATCAGTGCCTCTCAGTCACGTGATCAGTGCATGCTCAGTCACGTGATCAGTGCCTCTCAGTCACGTGATCAGTGCCTCTCAGTCACGTGATCAGTGCATGCTCAGTCACGTGATCAGTGCATGCTCAGCCACGTGATCAGGGCCTGCTCAGTCACGTGATCAGGGTCTGCTGAATCAAGGGATTAGCGCTTGCTCAGCTGCATGCTTAATCCCTGCTCAGCTGCCTGACTCGTGCCTGATCAGCTGTGTGATTAGTCCCTGCTCAGCTGCGTGATTAGTGCCTGCTCAAGACCGGGTTAGGAGCCGGCTGAGTGACGTGATTAGAGTCTGCTTAGCCACTTCATTACAGTCTGCTCAGCTCCATGATTATTGCCTGCTAAGCTGCGTGATTCCTGCCTGCTCAGCTTCTTGATTATTGCCTGCTGAGCTGCGTGATTCCTGCTTGCTCAGCTCCATATTTATTGCCTGCTGAGCTGCGTGATTCCTGCCTGCTCAGCTTCTTGATTATTGCATGCTGAGCTGCGTGATTCCTGTTTGCTCAGCTCCATGATTATTGCCTGCTGAGCTGCGTGATTCCTGCTTGCTCAGCTCCATGATTTTTGCTTGCTGAGCTGCATAATAAGTGCCTGCTCAGTCCCCAGAGAGGAGCCGGCTGAATCACGTGATTAGAGTCTGCTTATCCAGTTCATTACAGCCTTCAGCTCCAATTATTATTGCCTGCTAAGTTGCGTGATTCCTGCCTGCTCAGGTCCGTGAGTATTGCCTGCTGAGTTGCGTGATTCCTGCCAGCTCAGCTCCATGATTATTGCCTGCTGAGCTGCGCGATTCCTGACTGCTAGCTTCTTGCTTATTGGCTGCTGAGCTGCCTGATTCCTGCCTGCTCTGCTTCTTGATTATTGCCTGCTGAGCTGCGTGATTCCTGCTTGCTCAGCTCCAGGATTATTGCCTGCTGAGCTGCGTGATTCGTGCCTGCTCAGCTCCTTGATTACTGTCTGCTGAGCTGCGTGATTCCTGCCTGCTCAGCTCCAGGAGTATTGTCTGCTGGGCTGCAAGATTCGTGTGTGCTCAGTCACGGGTGTCAAGCCTGCTGAGTCACGTGTTTAGAGTCTGCTTAGCCACTTAATGGCAGTCTGCTCAGCTCCTTGATTTTTGCCAGCTGAGCTGCGAGATTCGTGCCTGCTCAGCTCCTTGATCTTTGCCTGCTGAGCTGAGTGATTCCTGCCTGCTCAGCTCCATGAGTATTGCCTGCTGAGCTGCATGATTGGTGTCTGCTGAGCTGCATTTGTGTCTGCTGAGCTGCACCATTGGTGTCTGCTGAGCTGCCCAAATTGTGTCTGCTCAGTCACGGGTGTAGAGCCTGCTGCGTCACGTGTTTAGAGTCTGCTTAACCACTTCATTACAGTTTGCTCAGCTCCTTGACGATTTCCTGCTCCTCTCCGTGATTAGTGCCCTCTTAGCCAAGTGATTAGTGCCTGCTCAGCTCTTTGATTATTGCCTCCTGAAGCACGTGATCAGTGCATGATAGCCACGTGATCAGCGCCTCTCAGTCACGTGATCAGCGCCCCTCAGTCACGTGATCAGCGCCTCTCAGTCACGTGTCAGTGCCTCTCAGTCACGTGATCAGTGCCTCTCAGTCACGTGATCAGTGCCTCTCAGTCACGTGATCAGTGCATGCTCAGTCACGTGATCAGTGCATGCTCAGCCACGTGATCAGGGCCTGCTCAGTCACGTGATCAGGGTCTGCTGAATCAAGGGATTAGCGCTTGCTCAGCTGCATGCTTAATCCCTGCTCAGCTGCCTGACTCGTGCCTGATCAGCTGTGTGATTAGTCCCTGCTCAGCTGCGTGATTAGTGCCTGCTCAAGACCGGGTTAGGAGCCGGCTGAGTGACGTGATTAGAGTCTGCTTAGCCACTTCATTACAGTCTGCTCAGCTCCATGATTATTGCCTGCTAAGCTGCGTGATTCCTGCCTGCTCAGCTTCTTGATTATTGCCTGCTGAGCTGCGTGATTCCTGCTTGCTCAGCTCCATATTTATTGCCTGCTGAGCTGCGTGATTCCTGCCTGCTCAGCTTCTTGATTATTGCATGCTGAGCTGCGTGATTCCTGTTTGCTCAGCTCCATGATTATTGCCTGCTGAGCTGCGTGATTCCTGCTTGCTCAGCTCCATGATTTTTGCTTGCTGAGCTGCATAATAAGTGCCTGCTCAGTCCCCAGAGAGGAGCCGGCTGAATCACGTGATTAGAGTCTGCTTATCCAGTTCATTACAGCCTTCAGCTCCAATTATTATTGCCTGCTAAGTTGCGTGATTCCTGCCTGCTCAGGTCCGTGAGTATTGCCTGCTGAGTTGCGTGATTCCTGCCAGCTCAGCTCCATGATTATTGCCTGCTGAGCTGCGCGATTCCTGACTGCTAGCTTCTTGCTTATTGGCTGCTGAGCTGCCTGATTCCTGCCTGCTCTGCTTCTTGATTATTGCCTGCTGAGCTGCGTGATTCCTGCTTGCTCAGCTCCAGGATTATTGCCTGCTGAGCTGCGTGATTCGTGCCTGCTCAGCTCCTTGATTACTGTCTGCTGAGCTGCGTGATTCCTGCCTGCTCAGCTCCAGGAGTATTGTCTGCTGGGCTGCAAGATTCGTGTGTGCTCAGTCACGGGTGTCAAGCCTGCTGAGTCACGTGTTTAGAGTCTGCTTAGCCACTTAATGGCAGTCTGCTCAGCTCCTTGATTTTTGCCAGCTGAGCTGCGAGATTCGTGCCTGCTCAGCTCCTTGATCTTTGCCTGCTGAGCTGAGTGATTCCTGCCTGCTCAGCTCCATGAGTATTGCCTGCTGAGCTGCATGATTGGTGTCTGCTGAGCTGCACCATTTGTGTCTGCTGAGCTGCACCATTGGTGTCTGCTGAGCTGCCCAAATTGTGTCTGCTCAGTCACGGGTGTAGAGCCTGCTGCGTCACGTGTTTAGAGTCTGCTTAACCACTTCATTACAGTTTGCTCAGCTCCTTGACGATTTCCTGCTCCTCTCCGTGATTAGTGCCCTCTTAGCCAAGTGATTAGTGCCTGCTCAGCTCTTTGATTATTGCCTCCTGAAGCACGTGATCAGTGCATGATAGCCACGTGATCAGCGCCTCTCAGTCACGTGATCAGCGCCCCTCAGTCACGTGATCAGCGCCTCTCAGTCACGTGATCAGTGCCTCTCAGTCACGTGATCAGTGCTCATCGCAGTGCAGTCACGTGATCAGTGCTCTCAGTCACGTGATCAGTGCCTCTCAGTCACGTGATCAGTGCCTCTCAGTCACGTGATCAGTGCATGCTCAGTCACGTGATCAGTGCATGCTCAGCCACGTGATCAGGGCCTGCTCAGTCACGTGATCAGGGTCTGCTGAATCAAGGGATTAGCGCTTGCTCAGCTGCATGCTTAATCCCTGCTCAGCTGCCTGACTCGTGCCTGATCAGCTGTGTGATTAGTCCCTGCTCAGCTGCGTGATTAGTGCCTGCTCAAGACCGGGTTAGGAGCCGGCTGAGTGACGTGATTAGAGTCTGCTTAGCCACTTCATTACAGTCTGCTCAGCTCCATGATTATTGCCTGCTAAGCTGCGTGATTCCTGCCTGCTCAGCTTCTTGATTATTGCCTGCTGAGCTGCGTGATTCCTGCTTGCTCAGCTCCATATTTATTGCCTGCTGAGCTGCGTGATTCCTGCCTGCTCAGCTTCTTGATTATTGCATGCTGAGCTGCGTGATTCCTGTTTGCTCAGCTCCATGATTATTGCCTGCTGAGCTGCGTGATTCCTGCTTGCTCAGCTCCATGATTTTTGCTTGCTGAGCTGCATAATAAGTGCCTGCTCAGTCCCCAGAGAGCCGGCTGAATCACGTGATTAGAGTCTGCTTATCCAGTTCATTACAGCCTTCAGCTCCAATTATTATTGCCTGCTAAGTTGCGTGATTCCTGCCTGCTCAGGTCCGTGAGTATTGCCTGCTGAGTTGCGTGATTCCTGCCAGCTCAGCTCCATGATTATTGCCTGCTGAGCTGCGCGATTCCTGACTGCTAGCTTCTTGCTTATTGGCTGCTGAGCTGCCTGATTCCTGCCTGCTCTGCTTCTTGATTATTGCCTGCTGAGCTGCGTGATTCCTGCTTGCTCAGCTCCAGGATTATTGCCTGCTGAGCTGCGTGATTCGTGCCTGCTCAGCTCCTTGATTACTGTCTGCTGAGCTGCGTGATTCCTGCCTGCTCAGCTCCAGGAGTATTGTCTGCTGGGCTGCAAGATTCGTGTGTGCTCAGTCACGGGTGTCAAGCCTGCTGAGTCACGTGTTTAAGTCTGCTTAGCCACTTAATGGCAGTCTGCTCAGCTCCTTGATTTTTGCCAGCTGAGCTGCGAGATTCGTGCCTGCTCAGCTCCTTGATCTTTGCCTGCTGAGCTGAGTGATTCCTGCCTGCTCAGCTCCATGAGTATTGCCTGCTGAGCTGCATGATTGGTGTCTGCTGAGCTGCACCATTTGTGTCTGCTGAGCTGCACCATTGGTGTCTGCTGAGCTGCCCAAATTGTGTCTGCTCAGTCACGGGTGTAGAGCCTGCTGCGTCACGTGTTTAGAGTCTGCTTAACCACTTCATTACAGTTTGCTCAGCTCCTTGACGATTTCCTGCTCCTCTCCGTGATTAGTGCCCTCTTAGCCAAGTGATTAGTGCCTGCTCAGCTCTTTGATTATTGCCTCCTGAAGCACGTGATCAGTGCATGATAGCCACGTGATCAGCGCCTCTCAGTCACGTGATCAGCGCCCCTCAGTCACGTGATCAGCGCCTCTCAGTCACGTGATCAGTGCCTCTCAGTCACGTGATCAGTGCATGCTCAGTCACGTGATCAGTGCCTCTCAGTCACGTGATCAGTGCCTCTCAGTCACGTGATCAGTGCATGCTCAGTCACGTGATCAGTGCATGCTCAGCCACGTGATCAGGGCCTGCTCAGTCACGTGATCAGGGTCTGCTGAATCAAGGGATTAGCGCTTGCTCAGCTGCATGCTTAATCCCTGCTCAGCTGCCTGACTCGTGCCTGATCAGCTGTGTGATTAGTCCCTGCTCAGCTGCGTGATTAGTGCCTGCTCAAGACCGGGTTAGGAGCCGGCTGAGTGACGTGATTAGAGTCTGCTTAGCCACTTCATTACAGTCTGCTCAGCTCCATGATTATTGCCTGCTAAGCTGCGTGATTCCTGCCTGCTCAGCTTCTTGATTGTTGCCTGCTGAGCTGCGTGATTCCTGCTTGCTCAGCTCCATATTTATTGCCTGCTGAGCTGCGTGATTCCTGCCTGCTCAGCTTCTTGATTATTGCATGCTGAGCTGCGTGATTCCTGTTTGCTCAGCTCCATGATTATTGCCTGCTGAGCTGCGTGATTCCTGCTTGCTCAGCTCCATGATTTTTGCTTGCTGAGCTGCATAATAAGTGCCTGCTCAGTCCCCAGAGAGGAGCCGGCTGAATCACGTGATTAGAGTCTGCTTATCCAGTTCATTACAGCCTTCAGCTCCAATTATTATTGCCTGCTAAGTTGCGTGATTCCTGCCTGCTCAGGTCCGTGAGTATTGCCTGCTGAGTTGCGTGATTCCTGCCAGCTCAGCTCCATGATTATTGCCTGCTGAGCTGCGCGATTCCTGACTGCTAGCTTCTTGCTTATTGGCTGCTGAGCTGCCTGATTCCTGCCTGCTCTGCTTCTTGATTATTGCCTGCTGAGCTGCGTGATTCCTGCTTGCTCAGCTCCAGGATTATTGCCTGCTGAGCTGCGTGATTCGTGCCTGCTCAGCTCCTTGATTACTGTCTGCTGAGCTGCGTGATTCCTGCCTGCTCAGCTCCAGGAGTATTGTCTGCTGGGCTGCAAGATTCGTGTGTGCTCAGTCACGGGTGTCAAGCCTGCTGAGTCACGTGTTTAGAGTCTGCTTAGCCACTTAATGGCAGTCTGCTCAGCTCCTTGATTTTTGCCAGCTGAGCTGCGAGATTCGTGCCTGCTCAGCTCCTTGATCTGCCTGCTGAGCTGCCTGCCTGCTCACCATGAGTATTGCCTGCTGAGCTGCATGATTGGTGTCTGCTGAGCTGCACCATTTGTGTCTGCTGAGCTGCACCATTGGTGTCTGCTGAGCTGCCCAAATTGTGTCTGCTCAGTCACGGGTGTAGAGCCTGCTGCGTCACGTGTTTAGAGTCTGCTTAACCACTTCATTACAGTTTGCTCAGCTCCTTGACGATTTCCTGCTCCTCTCCGTGATTAGTGCCCTCTTAGCCAAGTGATTAGTGCCTGCTCAGCTCTTTGATTATTGCCTCCTGAAGCACGTGATCAGTGCATGATAGCCACGTGATCAGCGCCTCTCAGTCACGTGATCAGCGCCCCTCAGTCACGTGATCAGCGCCTCTCAGTCACGTGATCAGTGCCTCTCAGTCACGTGATCAGTGCATGCTCAGTCACGTGATCAGTGCCTCTCAGTCACGTGATCAGTGCCTCTCAGTCACGTGATCAGTGCATGCTCAGTCACGTGATCAGTGCATGCTCAGCCACGTGATCAGGGCCTGCTCAGTCACGTGATCAGGGTCTGCTGAATCAAGGGATTAGCGCTTGCTCAGCTGCATGCTTAATCCCTGCTCAGCTGCCTGACTCGTGCCTGATCAGCTGTGTGATTAGTCCCTGCTCAGCTGCGTGATTAGTGCCTGCTCAAGACCGGGTTAGGAGCCGGCTGAGTGACGTGATTAGAGTCTGCTTAGCCACTTCATTACAGTCTGCTCAGCTCCATGATTATTGCCTGCTAAGCTGCGTGATTCCTGCCTGCTCAGCTTCTTGATTATTGCCTGCTGAGCTGCGTGATTCCTGCTTGCTCAGCTCCATATTTATTGCCTGCTGAGCTGCGTGATTCCTGCCTGCTCAGCTTCTTGATTATTGCATGCTGAGCTGCGTGATTCCTGTTTGCTCAGCTCCATGATTATTGCCTGCTGAGCTGCGTGATTCCTGCTTGCTCAGCTCCATGATTTTTGCTTGCTGAGCTGCATAATAAGTGCCTGCTCAGTCCCAGAGAGGAGCCGGCTGAATCACGTGATTAGAGTCTGCTTATCCAGTTCATTACAGCCTTCAGCTCCAATTATTATTGCCTGCTAAGTTGCGTGATTCCTGCCTGCTCAGGTCCGTGAGTATTGCCTGCTGAGTTGCGTGATTCCTGCCAGCTCAGCTCCATGATTATTGCCTGCTGAGCTGCGCGATTCCTGACTGCTAGCTTCTTGCTTATTGGCTGCTGAGCTGCCTGATTCCTGCCTGCTCTGCTTCTTGATTATTGCCTGCTGAGCTGCGTGATTCCTGCTTGCTCAGCTCCAGGATTATTGCCTGCGGAGCTGCGTGATTCGTGCCTGCTCAGCTCCTTGATTACTGTCTGCTGAGCTGCGTGATTCCTGCCTGCTCAGCTCCAGGAGTATTGTCTGCTGGGCTGCAAGATTCGTGTGTGCTCAGTCACGGGTGTCAAGCCTGCTGAGTCACGTGTTTAAGAGTCTGCTTAGCCACTTAATGGCAGTCTGCTCAGCTCCTTGATTTTTGCCAGCTGAGCTGCGAGATTCGTGCCTGCTCAGCTCCTTGATCTTTGCCTGCTGAGCTGAGTGATTCCTGCCTGCTCAGCTCCATGAGTATTGCCTGCTGAGCTGCATGATTGGTGTCTGCTGAGCTGCACCATTTGTGTCTGCTGAGCTGCACCATTGGTGTCTGCTGAGCTGCCCAAATTGTGTCTGCTCAGTCACGGGTGTAGAGCCTGCTGCGTCACGTGTTTAGAGTCTGCTTAACCACTTCATTACAGTTTGCTCAGCTCCTTGACGATTTCCTGCTCCTCTCCGTGATTAGTGCCCTCTTGGCCAAGTGATTAGTGCCTGCTCAGCTCTTTGATTATTGCCTCCTGAAGCACGTGATCAGTGCATGATAGCCACGTGATCAGCGCCTCTCAGTCACGTGATCAGCGCCCCTCAGTCACGTGATCAGCGCCTCTCAGTCACGTGATCAGTGCCTCTCAGTCACGTGATCAGTGCATGCTCAGTCACGTGATCAGTGCCTCTCAGTCACGTGATCAGTGCCTCTCAGTCACGTGATCAGTGCATGCTCAGTCACGTGATCAGTGCATGCTCAGCCACGTGATCAGGGCCTGCTCAGTCACGTGATCAGGGTCTGCTGAATCAAGGGATTAGCGCTTGCTCAGCTGCATGCTTAATCCCTGCTCAGCTGCCTGACTCGTGCCTGATCAGCTGTGTGATTAGTCCCTGCTCAGCTGCGTGATTAGTGCCTGCTCAAGACCGGGTTAGGAGCCGGCTGAGTGACGTGATTAGAGTCTGCTTAGCCACTTCATTACAGTCTGCTCAGCTCCATGATTATTGCCTGCTAAGCTGCGTGATTCCTGCCTGCTCAGCTTCTTGATTATTGCCTGCTGAGCTGCGTGATTCCTGCTTGCTCAGCTCCATATTTATTGCCTGCTGAGCTGCGTGATTCCTGCCTGCTCAGCTTCTTGATTATTGCATGCTGAGCTGCGTGATTCCTGTTTGCTCAGCTCCATGATTATTGCCTGCTGAGCTGCGTGATTCCTGCTTGCTCAGCTCCATGATTTTTGCTTGCTGAGCTGCATAATAAGTGCCTGCTCAGTCCCAGAGAGGAGCCGGCTGAATCACGTGATTAGAGTCTGCTTATCCAGTTCATTACAGCCTTCAGCTCCAATTATTATTGCCTGCTAAGTTGCGTGATTCCTGCCTGCTCAGGTCCGTGAGTATTGCCTGCTGAGTTGCGTGATTCCTGCCAGCTCAGCTCCATGATTATTGCCTGCTGAGCTGCGCGATTCCTGACTGCTAGCTTCTTGCTTATTGGCTGCTGAGCTGCCTGATTCCTGCCTGCTCTGCTTCTTGATTATTGCCTGCTGAGCTGCGTGATTCCTGCTTGCTCAGCTCCAGGATTATTGCCTGCGGAGCTGCGTGATTCGTGCCTGCTCAGCTCCTTGATTACTGTCTGCTGAGCTGCGTGATTCCTGCCTGCTCAGCTCCAGGAGTATTGTCTGCTGGGCTGCAAGATTCGTGTGTGCTCAGTCACGGGTGTCAAGCCTGCTGAGTCACGTGTTTAGAGTCTGCTTAGCCACTTAATGGCAGTCTGCTCAGCTCCTTGATTTTTGCCAGCTGAGCTGCGAGATTCGTGCCTGCTCAGCTCCTTGATCTTTGCCTGCTGAGCTGAGTGATTCCTGCCTGCTCAGCTCCATGAGTATTGCCTGCTGAGCTGCATGATTGGTGTCTGCTGAGCTGCACCATTTGTGTCTGCTGAGCTGCACCATTGGTGTCTGCTGAGCTGCCCAAATTGTGTCTGCTCAGTCACGGGTGTAGAGCCTGCTGCGTCACGTGTTTAGAGTCTGCTTAACCACTTCATTACAGTTTGCTCAGCTCCTTGACGATTTCCTGCTCCTCTCAGTGATTAGTGCCCTCTTAGCCAAGTGATTAGTGCCTGCTCAGCTCTTTGATTATTGCCTCCTGAAGCACGTGATCAGTGCATGATAGCCACGTGATCAGCGCCTCTCAGTCACGTGATCAGCGCCCCTCAGTCACGTGATCAGCGCCTCTCAGTCACGTGATCAGTGCCTCTCAGTCACGTGATCAGTGCATGCTCAGTCACGTGATCAGTGCCTCTCAGTCACGTGATCAGTGCCTGCTCAGTCACGTGATCAGTGCATGCTCAGCCACGTGATCAGGGCCTGCTCAGTCACGTGATCAGGGTCTGCTGAATCAAGGGATTAGCGCTTGCTCAGCTGCATGCTTAATCCCTGCTCAGCTGCCTGACTCGTGCCTGATCAGCTGTGTGATTAGTCCCTGCTCAGCTGCGTGATTAGTGCCTGCTCAAGACCGGGTTAGGAGCCGGCTGAGTGACGTGATTAGAGTCTGCTTAGCCACTTCATTACAGTCTGCTCAGCTCCATGATTATTGCCTGCTGAGCTGCGTGATTCCTGCTTGCTCAGCTCCATATTTATTGCCTGCTGAGCTGCGTGATTCCTGCCTGCTCAGCTTCTTGATTATTGCATGCTGAGCTGCGTGATTCCTGTTTGCTCAGCTCCATGATTATTGCCTGCTGAGCTGCGTGATTCCTGCTTGCTCAGCTCCATGATTTTTGCTTGCTGAGCTGCATAATAAGTGCCTGCTCAGTCCCCAGAGAGCCGGCTGAATCACGTGATTAGAGTCTGCTTATCCAGTTCATTACAGCCTTCAGCTCCAATTATTATTGCCTGCTAAGTTGCGTGATTCCTGCCTGCTCAGGTCCGTGAGTATTGCCTGCTGAGTTGCGTGATTCCTGCCAGCTCAGCTCCATGATTATTGCCTGCTGAGCTGCGCGATTCCTGACTGCTAGCTTCTTGCTTATTGGCTGCTGAGCTGCCTGATTCCTGCCTGCTCTGCTTCTTGATTATTGCCTGCTGAGCTGCGTGATTCCTGCTTGCTCAGCTCCAGGATTATTGCCTGCGGAGCTGCGTGATTCGTGCCTGCTCAGCTCCTTGATTACTGTCTGCTGAGCTGCGTGATTCCTGCCTGCTCAGCTCCAGGAGTATTGTCTGCTGGGCTGCAAGATTCGTGTGTGCTCAGTCACGGGTGTCAAGCCTGCTGAGTCACGTGTTTAGAGTCTGCTTAGCCACTTAATGGCAGTCTGCTCAGCTCCTTGATTTTTGCCAGCTGAGCTGCGAGATTCGTGCCTGCTCAGCTCCTTGATCTTTGCCTGCTGAGCTGAGTGATTCCTGCCTGCTCAGCTCCATGAGTATTGCCTGCTGAGCTGCATGATTGGTGTCTGCTGAGCTGCACCATTTGTGTCTGCTGAGCTGCACCATTGGTGTCTGCTGAGCTGCCCAAATTGTGTCTGCTCAGTCACGGGTGTAGAGCCTGCTGCGTCACGTGTTTAGAGTCTGCTTAACCACTTCATTACAGTTTGCTCAGCTCCTTGACGATTTCCTGCTCCTCTCCGTGATTAGTGCCCTCTTAGCCAAGTGATTAGTGCCTGCTCAGCTCTTTGATTATTGCCTCCTGAAGCACGTGATCAGTGCATGATAGCCACGTGATCAGCGCCTCTCAGTCACGTGATCAGCGCCCCTCAGTCACGTGATCAGCGCCTCTCAGTCACGTGATCAGTGCCTCTCAGTCACGTGATCAGTGCATGCTCAGTCACGTGATCAGTGCCTCTCAGTCACGTGATCAGTGCCTCTCAGTCACGTGATCAGTGCATGCTCAGTCACGTGATCAGTGCATGCTCAGCCACGTGATCAGGGCCTGCTCAGTCACGTGATCAGGGTCTGCTGAATCAAGGGATTAGCGCTTGCTCAGCTGCATGCTTAATCCCTGCTCAGCTGCCTGACTCGTGCCTGATCAGCTGTGTGATTAGTCCCTGCTCAGCTGCGTGATTAGTGCCTGCTCAAGACCGGGTTAGGAGCCGGCTGAGTGACGTGATTAGAGTCTGCTTAGCCACTTCATTACAGTCTGCTCAGCTCCATGATTATTGCCTGCTAAGCTGCGTGATTCCTGCCTGCTCAGCTTCTTGATTATTGCCTGCTGAGCTGCGTGATTCCTGCTTGCTCAGCTCCATATTTATTGCCTGCTGAGCTGCGTGATTCCTGCCTGCTCAGCTTCTTGATTATTGCATGCTGAGCTGCGTGATTCCTGTTTGCTCAGCTCCATGATTATTGCCTGCTGAGCTGCGTGATTCCTGCTTGCTCAGCTCCATGATTTTTGCTTGCTGAGCTGCATAATAAGTGCCTGCTCAGTCCCCAGAGAGGAGCCGGCTGAATCACGTGATTAGAGTCTGCTTATCCAGTTCATTACAGCCTTCAGCTCCAATTATTATTGCCTGCTAAGTTGCGTGATTCCTGCCTGCTCAGGTCCGTGAGTATTGCCTGCTGAGTTGCGTGATTCCTGCCAGCTCAGCTCCATGATTATTGCCTGCTGAGCTGCGCGATTCCTGACTGCTAGCTTCTTGCTTATTGGCTGCTGAGCTGCCTGATTCCTGCCTGCTCTGCTTCTTGATTATTGCCTGCTGAGCTGCGTGATTCCTGCTTGCTCAGCTCCAGGATTATTGCCTGCTGAGCTGCGTGATTCGTGCCTGCTCAGCTCCTTGATTACTGTCTGCTGAGCTGCGTGATTCCTGCCTGCTCAGCTCCAGGAGTATTGTCTGCTGGGCTGCAAGATTCGTGTGTGCTCAGTCACGGGTGTCAAGCCTGCTGAGTCACGTGTTTAGAGTCTGCTTAGCCACTTAATGGCAGTCTGCTCAGCTCCTTGATTTTTGCCAGCTGAGCTGCGAGATTCGTGCCTGCTCAGCTCCTTGATCTTTGCCTGCTGAGCTGAGTGATTCCTGCCTGCTCAGCTCCATGAGTATTGCCTGCTGAGCTGCATGATTGGTGTCTGCTGAGCTGCACCATTTGTGTCTGCTGAGCTGCACCATTGGTGTCTGCTGAGCTGCCCAAATTGTGTCTGCTCAGTCACGGGTGTAGAGCCTGCTGCGTCACGTGTTTAGAGTCTGCTTAACCACTTCATTACAGTTTGCTCAGCTCCTTGACGATTTCCTGCTCCTCTCCGTGATTAGTGCCCTCTTAGCCAAGTGATTAGTGCCTGCTCAGCTCTTTGATTATTGCCTCCTGAAGCACGTGATCAGTGCATGATAGCCACGTGATCAGCGCCTCTCAGTCACGTGATCAGCGCCCCTCAGTCACGTGATCAGCGCCTCTCAGTCACGTGATCAGTGCCTCTCAGTCACGTGATCAGTGCATGCTCAGTCACGTGATCAGTGCCTCTCAGTCACGTGATCAGTGCCTCTCAGTCACGTGATCAGTGCATGCTCAGTCACGTGATCAGTGCATGCTCAGCCACGTGATCAGGGCCTGCTCAGTCACGTGATCAGGGTCTGCTGAATCAAGGGATTAGCGCTTGCTCAGCTGCATGCTTAATCCCTGCTCAGCTGCCTGACTCGTGCCTGATCAGCTGTGTGATTAGTCCCTGCTCAGCTGCGTGATTAGTGCCTGCTCAAGACCGGGTTAGGAGCCGGCTGAGTGACGTGATTAGAGTCTGCTTAGCCACTTCATTACAGTCTGCTCAGCTCCATGATTATTGCCTGCTAAGCTGCGTGATTCCTGCCTGCTCAGCTTCTTGATTATGCCTGCTGAGCTGCGTGATTCCTGCTTGCTCAGCTCCATATTTATTGCCTGCTGAGCTGCGTGATTCCTGCCTGCTCAGCTTCTTGATTATTGCATGCTGAGCTGCGTGATTCCTGTTTGCTCAGCTCCATGATGCCTGCTGAGCTGCGTGATTCCTGCTTGCTCAGCTCCATGATTTTTGCTTGCTGAGCTGCATAATAAGTGCCTGCTCAGTCCCCAGAGAGGAGCCGGCTGAATCACGTGATTAGAGTCTGCTTATCCAGTTCATTACAGCCTTCAGCTCCAATTATTATTGCCTGCTAAGTTGCGTGATTCCTGCCTGCTCAGGTCCGTGAGTATTGCCTGCTGAGTTGCGTGATTCCTGCCAGCTCAGCTCCATGATTATTGCCTGCTGAGCTGCGCGATTCCTGACTGCTAGCTTCTTGCTTATTGGCTGCTGAGCTGCCTGATTCCTGCCTGCTCTGCTTCTTGATTATTGCCTGCTGAGCTGCGTGATTCCTGCTTGCTCAGCTCCAGGATTATTGCCTGCTGAGCTGCGTGATTCGTGCCTGCTCAGCTCCTTGATTACTGTCTGCTGAGCTGCGTGATTCCTGCCTGCTCAGCTCCAGGAGTATTGTCTGCTGGGCTGCAAGATTCGTGTGTGCTCAGTCACGGGTGTCAAGCCTGCTGAGTCACGTGTTTAGAGTCTGCTTAGCCACTTAATGGCAGTCTGCTCAGCTCCTTGATTTTTGCCAGCTGAGCTGCGAGATTCGTGCCTGCTCAGCTCCTTGATCTTTGCCTGCTGAGCTGAGTGATTCCTGCCTGCTCAGCTCCATGAGTATTGCCTGCTGAGCTGCATGATTGGTGTCTGCTGAGCTGCACCATTTGTGTCTGCTGAGCTGCACCATTGGTGTCTGCTGAGCTGCCCAAATTGTGTCTGCTCAGTCACGGGTGTAGAGCCTGCTGCGTCACGTGTTTAGAGTCTGCTTAACCACTTCATTACAGTTTGCTCAGCTCCTTGACGATTTCCTGCTCCTCTCCGTGATTAGTGCCCTCTTAGCCAAGTGATTAGTGCCTGCTCAGCTCTTTGATTATTGCCTCCTGAAGCACGTGATCAGTGCATGATAGCCACGTGATCAGCGCCTCTCAGTCACGTGATCAGCGCCCCTCAGTCACGTGATCAGCGCCTCTCAGTCACGTGATCAGTGCCTCTCAGTCACGTGATCAGTGCATGCTCAGTCACGTGATCAGTGCCTCTCAGTCACGTGATCAGTGCCTCTCAGTCACGTGATCAGTGCATGCTCAGTCACGTGATCAGTGCATGCTCAGCCACGTGATCAGGGCCTGCTCAGTCACGTGATCAGGGTCTGCTGAATCAAGGGATTAGCGCTTGCTCAGCTGCATGCTTAATCCCTGCTCAGCTGCCTGACTCGTGCCTGATCAGCTGTGTGATTAGTCCCTGCTCAGCTGCGTGATTAGTGCCTGCTCAAGACCGGGTTAGGAGCCGGCTGAGTGACGTGATTAGAGTCTGCTTAGCCACTTCATTACAGTCTGCTCAGCTCCATGATTATTGCCTGCTAAGCTGCGTGATTCCTGCCTGCTCAGCTTCTTGATTATTGCCTGCTGAGCTGCGTGATTCCTGCTTGCTCAGCTCCATATTTATTGCCTGCTGAGCTGCGTGATTCCTGCCTGCTCAGCTTCTTGATTATTGCATGCTGAGCTGCGTGATTCCTGTTTGCTCAGCTCCATGATTATTGCCTGCTGAGCTGCGTGATTCCTGCTTGCTCAGCTCCATGATTTTTGCTTGCTGAGCTGCATAATAAGTGCCTGCTCAGTCCCCAGAGAGGAGCCGGCTGAATCACGTGATTAGAGTCTGCTTATCCAGTTCATTACAGCCTTCAGCTCCAATTATTATTGCCTGCTAAGTTGCGTGATTCCTGCCTGCTCAGGTCCGTGAGTATTGCCTGCTGAGTTGCGTGATTCCTGCCAGCTCAGCTCCATGATTATTGCCTGCTGAGCTGCGCGATTCCTGACTGCTAGCTTCTTGCTTATTGGCTGCTGAGCTGCCTGATTCCTGCCTGCTCTGCTTCTTGATTATTGCCTGCTGAGCTGCGTGATTCCTGCTTGCTCAGCTCCAGGATTATTGCCTGCTGAGCTGCGTGATTCGTGCCTGCTCAGCTCCTTGATTACTGTCTGCTGAGCTGCGTGATTCCTGCCTGCTCAGCTCCAGGAGTATTGTCTGCTGGGCTGCAAGATTCGTGTGTGCTCAGTCACGGGTGTCAAGCCTGCTGAGTCACGTGTTTAAGTCTGCTTAGCCACTTAATGGCAGTCTGCTCAGCTCCTTGATTTTTGCCAGCTGAGCTGCGAGATTCGTGCCTGCTCAGCTCCTTGATCTTTGCCTGCTGAGCTGAGTGATTCCTGCCTGCTCAGCTCCATGAGTATTGCCTGCTGAGCTGCATGATTGGTGTCTGCTGAGCTGCACCATTTGTGTCTGCTGAGCTGCACCATTGGTGTCTGCTGAGCTGCCCAAATTGTGTCTGCTCAGTCACGGGTGTAGAGCCTGCTGCGTCACGTGTTTAGAGTCTGCTTAACCACTTCATTACAGTTTGCTCAGCTCCTTGACGATTTCCTGCTCCTCTCCGTGATTAGTGCCCTCTTAGCCAAGTGATTAGTGCCTGCTCAGCTCTTTGATTATTGCCTCCTGAAGCACGTGATCAGTGCATGATAGCCACGTGATCAGCGCCTCTCAGTCACGTGATCAGCGCCCCTCAGTCACGTGATCAGCGCCTCTCAGTCACGTGATCAGTGCCTCTCAGTCACGTGATCAGTGCATGCTCAGTCACGTGATCAGTGCCTCTCAGTCACGTGATCAGTGCATGCTCAGTCACGTGATCAGTGCATGCTCAGCCACGTGATCAGGGCCTGCTCAGTCACGTGATCAGGGTCTGCTGAATCAAGGGATTAGCGCTTGCTCAGCTGCATGCTTAATCCCTGCTCAGCTGCCTGACTCGTGCCTGATCAGCTGTGTGATTAGTCCCTGCTCAGCTGCGTGATTAGTGCCTGCTCAAGACCGGGTTAGGAGCCGGCTGAGTGACGTGATTAGAGTCTGCTTAGCCACTTCATTACAGTCTGCTCAGCTCCATGATTATTGCCTGCTAAGCTGCGTGATTCCTGCCTGCTCAGCTCCATATTTATTGCCTGCTGAGCTGCGTGATTCCTGCCTGCTCAGCTTCTTGATTATTGCATGCTGAGCTGCGTGATTCCTGTTTGCTCAGCTCCATGATTATTGCCTGCTGAGCTGCGTGATTCCTGCTTGCTCAGCTCCATGATTTTTGCTTGCTGAGCTGCATAATAAGTGCCTGCTCAGTCCCCAGAGAGGAGCCGGCTGAATCACGTGATTAGAGTCTGCTTATCCAGTTCATTACAGCCTTCAGCTCCAATTATTATTGCCTGCTAAGTTGCGTGATTCCTGCCTGCTCAGGTCCGTGAGTATTGCCTGCTGAGTTGCGTGATTCCTGCCAGCTCAGCTCCATGATTATTGCCTGCTGAGCTGCGCGATTCCTGACTGCTAGCTTCTTGCTTATTGGCTGCTGAGCTGCCTGATTCCTGCCTGCTCTGCTTCTTGATTATTGCCTGCTGAGCTGCGTGATTCCTGCTTGCTCAGCTCCAGGATTACCTGCTGAGCTGCGTGATTCGTGCCTGCTCAGCTCCTTGATTACTGTCTGCTGAGCTGCGTGATTCCTGCCTGCTCAGCTCCAGGAGTATTGTCTGCTGGGCTGCAAGATTCGTGTGTGCTCAGTCACGGGTGTCAAGCCTGCTGAGTCACGTGTTTAGAGTCTGCTTAGCCACTTAATGGCAGTCTGCTCAGCTCCTTGATTTTTGCCAGCTGAGCTGCGAGATTCGTGCCTGCTCAGCTCCTTGATCTTTGCCTGCTGAGCTGAGTGATTCCTGCCTGCTCAGCTCCATGAGTATTGCCTGCTGAGCTGCATGATTGGTGTCTGCTGAGCTGCACCATTTGTGTCTGCTGAGCTGCACCATTGGTGTCTGCTGAGCTGCCCAAATTGTGTCTGCTCAGTCACGGGTGTAGAGCCTGCTGCGTCACGTGTTTAGAGTCTGCTTAACCACTTCATTACAGTTTGCTCAGCTCCTTGACGATTTCCTGCTCCTCTCCGTGATTAGTGCCCTCTTAGCCAAGTGATTAGTGCCTGCTCAGCTCTTTGATTATTGCCTCCTGAAGCACGTGATCAGTGCATGATAGCCACGTGATCAGCGCCTCTCAGTCACGTGATCAGCGCCCCTCAGTCACGTGATCAGCGCCTCTCAGTCACGTGATCAGTGCCTCTCAGTCACGTGATCAGTGCATGCTCAGTCACGTGATCAGTGCCTCTCAGTCACGTGATCAGTGCCTCTCAGTCACGTGATCAGTGCATGCTCAGTCACGTGATCAGTGCATGCTCAGCCACGTGATCAGGGCCTGCTCAGTCACGTGATCAGGGTCTGCTGAATCAAGGGATTAGCGCTTGCTCAGCTGCATGCTTAATCCCTGCTCAGCTGCCTGACTCGTGCCTGATCAGCTGTGTGATTAGTCCCTGCTCAGCTGCGTGATTAGTGCCTGCTCAAGACCGGGTTAGGAGCCGGCTGAGTGACGTGATTAGAGTCTGCTTAGCCACTTCATTACAGTCTGCTCAGCTCCATGATTATTGCCTGCTAAGCTGCGTGATTCCTGCCTGCTCAGCTTCTTGATTATTGCCTGCTGAGCTGCGTGATTCCTGCTTGCTCAGCTCCATATTTATTGCCTGCTGAGCTGCGTGATTCCTGCCTGCTCAGCTTCTTGATTATTGCATGCTGAGCTGCGTGATTCCTGTTTGCTCAGCTCCATGATTATTGCCTGCTGAGCTGCGTGATTCCTGCTTGCTCAGCTCCATGATTTTTGCTTGCTGAGCTGCATAATAAGTGCCTGCTCAGTCCCCAGAGAGGAGCCGGCTGAATCACGTGATTAGAGTCTGCTTATCCAGTTCATTACAGCCTTCAGCTCCAATTATTATTGCCTGCTAAGTTGCGTGATTCCTGCCTGCTCAGGTCCGTGAGTATTGCCTGCTGAGTTGCGTGATTCCTGCCAGCTCAGCTCCATGATTATTGCCTGCTGAGCTGCGCGATTCCTGACTGCTAGCTTCTTGCTTATTGGCTGCTGAGCTGCCTGATTCCTGCCTGCTCTGCTTCTTGATTATTGCCTGCTGAGCTGCGTGATTCCTGCTTGCTCAGCTCCAGGATTATTGCCTGCTGAGCTGCGTGATTCGTGCCTGCTCAGCTCCTTGATTACTGTCTGCTGAGCTGCGTGATTCCTGCCTGCTCAGCTCCAGGAGTATTGTCTGCTGGGCTGCAAGATTCGTGTGTGCTCAGTCACGGGTGTCAAGCCTGCTGAGTCACGTGTTTAGAGTCTGCTTAGCCACTTAATGGCAGTCTGCTCAGCTCCTTGATTTTTGCCAGCTGAGCTGCGAGATTCGTGCCTGCTCAGCTCCTTGATCTTTGCCTGCTGAGCTGAGTGATTCCTGCCTGCTCAGCTCCATGAGTATTGCCTGCTGAGCTGCATGATTGGTGTCTGCTGAGCTGCACCATTTGTGTCTGCTGAGCTGCACCATTGGTGTCTGCTGAGCTGCCCAAATTGTGTCTGCTCAGTCACGGGTGTAGAGCCTGCTGCGTCACGTGTTTAGAGTCTGCTTAACCACTTCATTACAGTTTGCTCAGCTCCTTGACGATTTCCTGCTCCTCTCCGTGATTAGTGCCCTCTTAGCCAAGTGATTAGTGCCTGCTCAGCTCTTTGATTATTGCCTCCTGAAGCACGTGATCAGTGCATGATAGCCACGTGATCAGCGCCTCTCAGTCACGTGATCAGCGCCCCTCAGTCACGTGATCAGCGCCTCTCAGTCACGTGATCAGTGCCTCTCAGTCACGTGATCAGTGCATGCTCAGTCACGTGATCAGTGCCTCTCAGTCACGTGATCAGTGCCTCTCAGTCACGTGATCAGTGCATGCTCAGTCACGTGATCAGTGCATGCTCAGCCACGTGATCAGGGCCTGCTCAGTCACGTGATCAGGGTCTGCTGAATCAAGGGATTAGCGCTTGCTCAGCTGCATGCTTAATCCCTGCTCAGCTGCCTGACTCGTGCCTGATCAGCTGTGTGATTAGTCCCTGCTCAGCTGCGTGATTAGTGCCTGCTCAAGACCGGGTTAGGAGCCGGCTGAGTGACGTGATTAGAGTCTGCTTAGCCACTTCATTACAGTCTGCTCAGCTCCATGATTATTGCCTGCTAAGCTGCGTGATTCCTGCCTGCTCAGCTTCTTGATTATTGCCTGCTGAGCTGCGTGATTCCTGCTTGCTCAGCTCCATATTTATTGCCTGCTGAGCTGCGTGATTCCTGCCTGCTCAGCTTCTTGATTATTGCATGCTGAGCTGCGTGATTCCTGTTTGCTCAGCTCCATGATTATTGCCTGCTGAGCTGCGTGATTCCTGCTTGCTCAGCTCCATGATTTTTGCTTGCTGAGCTGCATAATAAGTGCCTGCTCAGTCCCCAGAGAGGAGCCGGCTGAATCACGTGATTAGAGTCTGCTTATCCAGTTCATTACAGCCTTCAGCTCCAATTATTATTGCCTGCTAAGTTGCGTGATTCCTGCCTGCTCAGGTCCGTGAGTATTGCCTGCTGAGTTGCGTGATTCCTGCCAGCTCAGCTCCATGATTATTGCCTGCTGAGCTGCGCGATTCCTGACTGCTAGCTTCTTGCTTATTGGCTGCTGAGCTGCCTGATTCCTGCCTGCTCTGCTTCTTGATTATTGCCTGCTGAGCTGCGCGATTCCTGCTTGCTCAGCTCCAGGATTATGGCTGCTGAGCTGCCTGATTCCTGCCTGCTCTGCTCCTTGATTGCTGCCTGCTGAGCTGCGTGATTCCTGCCTGCTCAGCTCCAGGAGTATTGTCTGCTGGGCTGCAAGATTCGTGTGTGCTCAGTCACGGGTGTCAAGCCTGCTGAGTCACGTGTTTAGAGTCTGCTTAGCCACTTAATGGCAGTCTGCTCAGCTCCTTGATTTTTGCCAGCTGAGCTGCGAGATTCGTACCTGCTCAGCTCCTTGATCTTTGCCTGCTGAGCTGAGTGATTCCTGCCTGCTCAGCTCCATGAGTATTGCCTGCTGAGCTGCATGATTGGTGTCTGCTGAGCTGCACCATTTGTGTCTGCTGAGCTGCACCATTGGTGTCTGCTGAGCTGCCCAAGTGTGTCTGCTCAGTCACGGGTGTGAAGCCTGCTGCGTCACGTGTTTAGAGTCTGCTTAACCACTTCATTACAGTTTGCTCAGCTCCTTGACGATTTCCTGCTCCTCTCCGTGATTAGTGCCCTCTTAGCCAAGTGATTAGTGCCTGCTCAGCTCTTTGATTATTGCCTCCTGAAGCACGTGATCAGTGCATGATAGCCACGTGATCAGCGCCTCTCAGTCACGTGATCAGCGCCCCTCAGTCACGTGATCAGCGCCTCTCAGTCACGTGATCAGTGCCTCTCAGTCACGTGATCAGTGCATGCTCAGTCACGTGATCAGTGCCTCTCAGTCACGTGATCAGTGCCTCTCAGTCACGTGATCAGTGCATGCTCAGTCACGTGATCAGTGCATGCTCAGCCACGTGATCAGGGCCTGCTCAGTCACGTGATCAGGGTCTGCTGAATCAAGGGATTCGCGCTTGCTCAGCTGCATGCTTAATCCCTGCTCAGCTGCCTGACTCGTGCCTGATCAGCTGTGTGATTAGTCCCTGCTCAGCTGCGTGATTAGTGCCTGCTCAAGACCGGGTTAGGAGCCGGCTGAGTGACGTGATTAGAGTCTGCTTAGCCACTTCATTACAGTCTGCTCAGCTCCATGATTGTTGCCTGCTAAGCTGCGTGATTCCTGCCTGCTCAGCTTCTTGATTATTGCCTGCTGAGCTGCGTGATTCCTGCTTGCTCAGCTCCATGTTTATTGCCTGCTGAGCTGCGTGATTCCTGCCTGCTCAGCTTCTTGATTATTGCATGCTGAGCTGCGTGATTCCTGTTTGCTCAGCTCCATGATTATTGCCTGCTGAGCTGCGTGATTCCTGCTTGCTCAGCTCCATGATTTTTGCTTGCTGAGCTGCATAATAAGTGCCTGCTCAGTCCCCAGAGAGGAGCCGGCTGAATCACGTGATTAGAGTCTGCTTATCCAGTTCATTACAGCCTTCAGCTCCAATTATTATTGCCTGCTAAGTTGCGTGATTCCTGCCTGCTCAGGTCCGTGAGTATTGCCTGCTGAGTTGCGTGATTCCTGCCAGCTCAGCTCCATGATTATTGCCTGCTGAGCTGCGCGATTCCTGACTGCTAGCTTCTTGCTTATTGGCTGCTGAGCTGCCTGATTCCTGCCTGCTCTGCTTCTTGATTATTGCCTGCTGAGCTGCGTGATTCCTGCTTGCTCAGCTCCAGGATTATTGCCTGCTGAGCTGCGTGATTCGTGCCTGCTCAGCTCCTTGATTACTGTCTGCTGAGCTGCGTGATTCCTGCCTGCTCAGCTCCAGGAGTATTGTCTGCTGGGCTGCAAGATTCGTGTGTGCTCAGTCACGGGTGTCAAGCCTGCTGAGTCACGTGTTTAGAGTCTGCTTAGCCACTTAATGGCAGTCTGCTCAGCTCCTTGATTTTTGCCAGCTGAGCTGCGAGATTCGTGCCTGCTCAGCTCCTTGATCTTTGCCTGCTGAGCTGAGTGATTCCTGCCTGCTCAGCTCCATGAGTATTGCCTGCTGAGCTGCATGATTGGTGTCTGCTGAGCTGCACCATTTGTGTCTGCTGAGCTGCACCATTGGTGTCTGCTGAGCTGCCCAAATTGTGTCTGCTCAGTCACGGGTGTAGAGCCTGCTGCGTCACGTGTTTAGAGTCTGCTTAACCACTTCATTACAGTTTGCTCAGCTCCTTGACGATTTCCTGCTCCTCTCCGTGATTAGTGCCCTCTTAGCCAAGTGATTAGTGCCTGCTCAGCTCTTTGATTATTGCCTCCTGAAGCACGTGATCAGTGCATGATAGCCACGTGATCAGCGCCTCTCAGTCACGTGATCAGCGCCCCTCAGTCACGTGATCAGCGCCTCTCAGTCACGTGATCAGTGCCTCTCAGTCACGTGATCAGTGCATGCTCAGTCACGTGATCAGTGCCTCTCAGTCACGTGATCAGTGCCTCTCAGTCACGTGATCAGTGCATGCTCAGTCACGTGATCAGTGCATGCTCAGCCACGTGATCAGGGCCTGCTCAGTCACGTGATCAGGGTCTGCTGAATCAAGGGATTAGCGCTTGCTCAGCTGCATGCTTAATCCCTGCTCAGCTGCCTGACTCGTGCCTGATCAGCTGTGTGATTAGTCCCTGCTCAGCTGCGTGATTAGTGCCTGCTCAAGACCGGGTTAGGAGCCGGCTGAGTGACGTGATTAGAGTCTGCTTAGCCACTTCATTACAGTCTGCTCAGCTCCATGATTGTTGCCTGCTAAGCTGCGTGATTCCTGCCTGCTCAGCTTCTTGATTATTGCCTGCTGAGCTGCGTGATTCCTGCTTGCTCAGCTCCATATTTATTGCCTGCTGAGCTGCGTGATTCCTGCCTGCTCAGCTTCTTGATTATTGCATGCTGAGCTGCGTGATTCCTGTTTGCTCAGCTCCATGATTATTGCCTGCTGAGCTGCGTGATTCCTGCTTGCTCAGCTCCATGATTTTTGCTTGCTGAGCTGCATAATAAGTGCCTGCTCAGTCCCCAGAGAGGAGCCGGCTGAATCACGTGATTAGAGTCTGCTTATCCAGTTCATTACAGCCTTCAGCTCCAATTATTATTGCCTGCTAAGTTGCGTGATTCCTGCCTGCTCAGGTCCGTGAGTATTGCCTGCTGAGTTGCGTGATTCCTGCCAGCTCAGCTCCATGATTATTGCCTGCTGAGCTGCGCGATTCCTGACTGCTAGCTTCTTGCTTATTGGCTGCTGAGCTGCCTGATTCCTGCCTGCTCTGCTTCTTGATTATTGCCTGCTGAGCTGCGTGATTCCTGCTTGCTCAGCTCCAGGATTATTGCCTGCTGAGCTGCGTGATTCGTGCCTGCTCAGCTCCTTGATTACTGTCTGCTGAGCTGCGTGATTCCTGCCTGCTCAGCTCCAGGAGTATTGTCTGCTGGGCTGCAAGATTCGTGTGTGCTCAGTCACGGGTGTCAAGCCTGCTGAGTCACGTGTTTAGAGTCTGCTTAGCCACTTAATGGCAGTCTGCTCAGCTCCTTGATTTTTGCCAGCTGAGCTGCGAGATTCGTGCCTGCTCAGCTCCTTGATCTTTGCCTGCTGAGCTGAGTGATTCCTGCCTGCTCAGCTCCATGAGTATTGCCTGCTGAGCTGCATGATTGGTGTCTGCTGAGCTGCACCATTTGTGTCTGCTGAGCTGCACCATTGGTGTCTGCTGAGCTGCCCAAATTGTGTCTGCTCAGTCACGGGTGTAGAGCCTGCTGCGTCACGTGTTTAGAGTCTGCTTAACCACTTCATTACAGTTTGCTCAGCTCCTTGACGATTTCCTGCTCCTCTCCGTGATTAGTGCCCTCTTAGCCAAGTGATTAGTGCCTGCTCAGCTCTTTGATTATTGCCTCCTGAAGCACGTGATCAGTGCATGATAGCCACGTGATCAGCGCCTCTCAGTCACGTGATCAGCGCCCCTCAGTCACGTGATCAGCGCCTCTCAGTCACGTGATCAGTGCCTCTCAGTCACGTGATCAGTGCATGCTCAGTCACGTGATCAGTGCCTCTCAGTCACGTGATCAGTGCCTCTCAGTCACGTGATCAGTGCATGCTCAGTCACGTGATCAGTGCATGCTCAGCCACGTGATCAGGGCCTGCTCAGTCACGTGATCAGGGTCTGCTGAATCAAGGGATTAGCGCTTGCTCAGCTGCATGCTTAATCCCTGCTCAGCTGCCTGACTCGTGCCTGATCAGCTGTGTGATTAGTCCCTGCTCAGCTGCGTGATTAGTGCCTGCTCAAGACCGGGTTAGGAGCCGGCTGAGTGACGTGATTAGAGTCTGCTTAGCCACTTCATTACAGTCTGCTCAGCTCCATGATTATTGCCTGCTAAGCTGCGTGATTCCTGCCTGCTCAGCTTCTTGATTATTGCCTGCTGAGCTGCGTGATTCCTGCTTGCTCAGCTCCATATTTATTGCCTGCTGAGCTGCGTGATTCCTGCCTGCTCAGCTTCTTGATTATTGCATGCTGAGCTGCGTGATTCCTGTTTGCTCAGCTCCATGATTATTGCCTGCTGAGCTGCGTGATTCCTGCTTGCTCAGCTCCATGATTTTTGCTTGCTGAGCTGCATAATAAGTGCCTGCTCAGTCCCCAGAGAGGAGCCGGCTGAATCACGTGATTAGAGTCTGCTTATCCAGTTCATTACAGCCTTCAGCTCCAATTATTATTGCCTGCTAAGTTGCGTGATTCCTGCCTGCTCAGGTCCGTGAGTATTGCCTGCTGAGCTGCGTGATTCCTGCCTGCTCAGCTCCAGGATTATTGCCTGCTGAGCTGCGTGATTCGTGCCTGCTCAGCTCCTTGATTACTGTCTGCTGAGCTGCGTGATTCCTGCCTGCTCAGCTCCAGGAGTATTGTCTGCTGGGCTGCAAGATTCGTGTGTGCTCAGTCACGGGTGTCAAGCCTGCTGAGTCACGTGTTTAAGTCTGCTTAGCCACTTAATGGCAGTCTGCTCCAGCTCCTTGATTTTTGCCAGCTGAGCTGCAGAGATTCGTGCCTGCTCAGCTCCTTGATCTTTGCCTGCTGAGCTGAGTGATTCCTGCCTGCTCAGCTCCATGAGTATTGCCTGCTGAGCTGCATGATTGGTGTCTGCTGAGCTGCACCATTTGTGTCTGCTGAGCTGCATTGGTGTCTGCTGAGCTGCCCAAATTGTGTCTGCTCAGTCACGGGTGTAGAGCCTGCTGCGTCACGTGTTTAGAGTCTGCTTAACCACTTCATTACAGTTTGCTCAGCTCCTTGACGATTTCCTGCTCCTCTCCGTGATTAGTGCCCTCTTAGCCAAGTGATTAGTGCCTGCTCAGCTCTTTGATTATTGCCTCCTGAAGCACGTGATCAGTGCATGATAGCCACGTGATCAGCGCCTCTCAGTCACGTGATCAGCGCCTCTCAGTCACGTGATCAGTGCCTCTCAGTCACGTGATCAGTGCATGCTCAGTCACGTGATCAGTGCCTCTCAGTCACGTGATCAGTGCCTCTCAGTCACGTGATCAGTGCATGCTCAGTCACGTGATCAGTGCATGCTCAGCCACGTGATCAGGGCCTGCTCAGTCACGTGATCAGGGTCTGCTGAATCAGGGATTAGCGCTTGCTCAGCTGCATGCTTAATCCCTGCTCAGCTGCGTGAGCCGTGCCTGATCAGCTGTGTGATTGATCCCTGCTCAGCTGCGTGATTAGTGCCTGCTCAA